>NW_003298796.1:101175-153269 GCF_000151645.1 Tuber melanosporum
ACAGGAGAGACACTTGTCAGACAGGGATAGAATATCCCCTCGTTCTCCACATGCTGGGTTGATGTACAGCGTGAATCTGGTATTCGTGACTACTGTGATTTACCCTTCTTTGAGTCTAAATGTTTCCATAGAGTTTCCTCTTGTCCCTGGTGTGACACTTATGATGAAGAGTTTTTAGCGGAAACTGAAGCCTTTAGTTTCTCGGACTCCGCTTTTGATGATTATTAGGTTTTGTTTGTTTAAACAGTTGTTTTGTTTTGGGGAATGTAACCAGTACGGGTACTTGGTTATTGGTTTTATGTTTTATGTTCTGTTTTAAGTATCGCTTTGATACTTGGTTAGTTTTAAGTATCGTTTGATACTTGGTTTTGTTTTATGCTTTGTTTTAAGTATCGCTTTGATACTTGGTTTGTTTTAAGTATCATTTGATACTTGGTTTTGTTTTATGTTTTGTTTTAAGTATCGCTTTGATACTTAAGGAGTTTTACCAAAGTGTATCGATTGATACCTTTGATTAGTTTCGTTCATGTTAAGACATGAACAGATTTGTGTATTTAAAGACCCCCTGTTTCTACGATAGAAAGGGCAGACTTCGACAGACAGTATTTCAATATACTTGGTTGAATGGTTACTTCTTTGTTCCTCAGTACACCCTCGAAGCCTCCTTTAGTTCTCAGCTCTCGCCTCCTCTCTGGAAGAGCAGGCCACCTGCCAACTATCGTACCTATTACCGTTAATGTGATTAGCACCTTGCAAACACGTTACAGTGTAACTAACTTTCACAAAAAAAAATGCAACTTTAATTCAAAATACTACAAGAAGGAGTTATTCAATTGAGATGGAATCTTGTGCTACAGATGCTCAAGAAGTACAATATATTTTTAGTCTAAAAAAATGCATTTTGGTATTTTTTACTATTTTTGATTTAGAAGATACAATTTACATTGTATAAGGCTCATGAATATTTTTTAAGCTTAGGAATATATACTCTACATGTCTATGAAGCTTGCTATGCAAAAACAAATTCTTTGGTGTTGAGTGCCCATGTGTAGGTTCTAACAAAAACGCGTTCATATCATTATAATACAATACAGCACTTCCAATTTGAGTCTTCCTCACTAGGACCCTCCCGCACGCAATCGTCCCCACATACTACCAAATCCCACCTGTACGCCTATCTGGCCGTCCTCCGACCTCTGCGGGTTGGCCACCGAAATTCCGCTTATCTCACTCCAGGTGAGACTAATAAGCCGCAAACTCCCGAAACAATAGGAAACCTGAAATATCAAAAAATTGAGCAAATCGAGCAAATCTATCGAACGTCTGAGAACATAGATCGGTCTGTAGTGTTCTAGCTACTCGAGAACTTTGTTTCTCAAATTTCTAGGGTTGCGTTCGGTCAACCCCTGAAGGGAATGTTAGAGTATGGAATTGATAAAACTCAACTGTTTCCTCCCATGGGACCGTTCATGAAGATTTGGTATTCAGTTAACGCTCTTTCGCTGTACGATATCCGCATAGGCAGGTGGAGAGCAAGGGTCTCGGGTTGGAGAAACTGGGCAACTATATGGTATTGGGGCATATCACAGTATCGCATGTTGGTGTTTGCGGCTCAATGGCAGTACAGGAAAATAAAAAATAAAACGGGTGTGTCTGGATGTCGTGGAGACGATGCATGTAAATAAGTGAGTTAAGGATTTAGTCACTCTGAGGATATAAGTGGCGCCGACCAGTGGCCATATGTACAAGTGGTTCCAAGCGCCGAATTAGTGAGCTCATAGATACACTAGCTTCCAGGGATCAGTCAAGGTTTTCCATTCATAAATATTCTCATTAACCTTCTTGTCCATTGTAGCCACAACCGAGTCACCGTTCTACCGAAGTAGAGATTTAATTTCCCAGCGCTAGGTCGTGACCCGGGCCAATCAGGAGTTTTCCTTTTCTAGCCCTATCACCTGGTTCAGCTGTAGATCTCCCGGCACTATGCAGGGTTCCGAATGGTCCGCGGAAGACTGGGCTGGACCGCTAGTCCGGCCGGAAGTCAAGTCTAGTCTAATTGTGGAAATTAGACCGACCTGGACTGTCCTGATTATGGGACTGACTAGGCTAGGACTGGTTGAACCAGGCCCGCCAAGCGATAGGATATTTACAGCCCATTGACCGAATTGGCATCCTATTTTGCTTTTTACTATTTGTATCAGTTTATTACGTTCAAATAAAGATTTTCTTGATTAAACTCCTTGTTTCCGTGGGTTATACTGCAGAGTCTCAGGAGAGTCAGAATGGAAATAGTGACTCGCTTAGATTAGGGGCAGTGAAAATAAATTCACGAGTATCAAAAAAAAAATTTTTTGATCATTGGATGAGTGATATTACATGACTATGCAAAACTTTATAAAGACTGGCAAGTCTGGTCCTGCCTCCAAGACCTGACCGGTCGGACTATTCGGAACACTGGCACTATGGGCTGGTATGTACAGCACACCCTAGAGGCTTCTTAGATAAGAGGTAACGATAAATATTTGGTTTCTCTGTAGCGCGCTGAATATTTTTGGGGGGTATTAGTGTAAAACAGGACTGGAAGAGGCTGTATTTCATGGCCAAAATTACCAATTTACCTGATAGTAGGATTCCATATCAAGATGCCGGGACATCCAGCACTATGCCGACACCATTGTGAGGTTGAACAATCGACTCGATGAAACCGAGTGAGACGGGGGGAGTGGTGGTTTTCTCAGGTGTATTTTCTTTAACCTGGACCGAGTTAACTAATATCAAGCCATATTAGACACGACAATGTCCTACACTCCCTTCTGGTTTCCTCTTCGTAACAACACCCCCAGCGAGTGTCTAACATTGGTGTATGGGGAATAGGCACTGTCAGTATTGCACAGGATAGACAAGGGTATTTCATATGGGGGGGTGTTGGTAGTGGGTGAGGGGGTGAGTATGTCTCTTATCCCCACATTTTTTTTCACTCCCTTCCACATAACCCCGGTAAAACCGGCAGTAAACCCACGACGGCTAACCTCAATGGGACACATTTCAATCTACCCCCATTGGTACTACGTTCCCCCGTCCGAGTGAGAATTCATGTATTTAGCGTGAGATGGAAATTTTCGATCTCGGACTCCAGGGGGATAGTGTGCGGGCGAATCTCAGCTTGTAGACACAGTAGCGTAGCGGCCGTAGTAAAGCTAACGTGCTCGCTATGCTGTGTTATATTCGCAGAGGGTAGTAACTAACTGCGGTACTGTGAGGTAATTTTACCAACTTTTCTGTCCCTAGCTACTAATGGTGCTCAACCTATACCATAATATAGAGTTCTATAAACTATTTCCTAGCATATTTCCGTCGTGTTTGTATCCTGGGAGTGGTGTTTCCTCTTGGTAGCCGATCTAGTCCTCCTGTACATGACACAACATTCAAGTTTCCCCTATCCCTCTTTGGCCGTGTCAATTCCTCTGACCAGCAGCTGTATCTCGCCCCTCACCAATAATGAATCAGTGCCCGACAATTTTCCCAGCAACACTGCGGCAACTGACTTACCGACGACATGTTGTAACCGCCAGGGGGCTTCCCCAGTCATGCAAGGGGAAATAACTACTTCAACGTCAGAATTTATACTATAGAAATTTGATTAATCTACGCTGTTCAAGCAGCTATAATCTACACAGTGATCACAACTCTATTCTAACGCCCACATCTACCGACTCTATTATCCCATTCATGAGTCCCAGGAGCTACAATCACAACCCCCACCCCCCCGTCGCCAGCGAGCTGTGCGAGACCAAACCCATCTCCCAGTAAGCCCCCCGCCCTCGACGGCGATGGTGGCCGCAACCTTTCCGCAACCATACCCGCGCTAGATAATGCTGCAATACGCTGCGCGCATGGTTCTGGCATCGCTTAGTCGCCGCCAAGCAATGGGGAGCTATGATAGCCAACCAGGTGGCTTTTGCCCTCCCTATGCTTCTCCCCTCTGCTTCTCCCCTCTGCCGCCTACCTCTACCTCCTCCCTCTGCCTCCTATCTCTCTACCTTCTCCCTCTACCCCCCCCCTCCCTTGTTTGCTTTCTTCCATCACAGGGGAGAGATAGATCCAACATCACACTCTCCTTCACCCCTTCTCTCGGCTCTCGAGACTCGCTTGTAAAGTTTTCTCCCTAATACTTGGTGTATTGTGCAAGCGTTTGAGAGATAGGTAACATTATTCTTTGCTTGTTGATTTGTTTGTTTGCTAGCTGTGATTCCGTAGTTAAGTTGTTCGGCCCATGGGCTGGAGCTAATGCCTTATGATATCGGTGGAAATAGCTCTCGCAGCACGCACACCAGTAGCCCGCTACTCACATACCAAGCTTCAGAGCTTAGTTGTAGGATGCAAGGACTCGGGTTGGTCTCGATACTAGGATAATAAAATAGATTCAAGATCTCAGCATATAACCTTAAAATCCCGGCGGATACCGATTCCCCTAGTTTGCTCGAAAACAAAAAAAAAATTGATCAGGTGAGTTACACAGAGTTGGAATTGACGTCCGAAGAACTGCAGCTAAGAGTAACAGAAAATTAGCATGCCTCCCCTCAGAAAAGGCGGGAGAAAATCCGGCAAGCCTCATGCAAGGCCTAGAGGACAGGGAAGGAGTAGTCGCGGTCGCGGTCGCGGGTTGGGCCCCTTTAGTGCTAGTGGTCGTGATGCTCATCCAAGCAGTTTGGTACGAGATGACGTTCGCAGTTCAATTGACTACCAGGGTGCCAACGATAGGAATCGCGCTCCTAGAATATCTAATTTCGAGGGTGACAGCGAGCTCCCCAGTCTCTCTGATAGCAGGGGATTTGGTTCTGGCCAGCCGGTTGTCCATGGTCCGCGGGCTGATGTTCCGGTTCTCAACCCAGGTCCCATGCTTCGCACTGAGGTAGCCGGTGAGGGACCCCAATGCCCTTTTTGGACAGAAAATCAAATGGCTGTTCCAACAGGTCTTCTTGCACCGGAAGGTACTACTTCCTATTTCCACGAGAGAATAATTAACGAAAGTGGACCCAGCGGTGTTGAGGATCTGCATGGTGAATCTCATATTCATCCTGCCCTCCGACAGGGGCCCCCCCAACTTTATGGAGATTGGGATATTCCACTCAGGCTTAGTCGTCCCTCCCACCACTCGGGTCCATCCTACCGTGGCCCTGACCGCGATCACTCACCTCTCCGCCGCGATCCGTTTAACAGGCAGGAATATAACTGGGGTTCTGGTTATGGCGATGACTACTGGATTTCCGACAGTCGCCATGGCAGGCACTTGGGTCACGAATCGCGTTATCTTACTAGCTCCAACACTAGCAGTTTTTTCACGGGAGCTGACAACACAACTCGAGGAACCCCTCCTAGGCGTTCCCGTTCTCAAGGCCCTTCCTTTCCCAATGAGGAATATTACCCTACAACCCCGGACCATCCTTTTTTTCACCCATCCCGTTCCGGTTCCCCGGAAGGTCCTGGAGGTTCTTCCCCCCATACCCCTCACAGCAGCGGTGATTTCTGTGAAAATGAAGACGCGTCTCCTAGAATAAGTCGCAGACTTTTCGCCTCTCAAGACCCTTTTTCTCCTAACGGGGGCCGTTGTGGTACAATTTCGGACAGTTATCGCTCACTCCATACCCCTCCTTGGCGTCGCTCTCGTCGCTCACGTTCCCCAAACAATCCTGGAAACCCCTTCACCCGCAGCACCCACGGCCGAGAGCCACATACTAGGGAACCATCAGGGCGTAATTCCATGATTCGGGGCCGCGATCAAGGAGGTTCTATGAGTCCAGCCGTGACTTCGCGTTTCCGATATATGAGTTTCAGTCACCTGTCCCAGTTCCGGCGCCCCGCGGACGATTGGGAGACCCCCAAAAGAACTGGACAGGGTGGGACAGACCACCGTCCTCAATAAGCCAGATAGCTACCAAGCCCTATCGACTAATCCTTGGCAGTGGCAACGATTACGAACGGATGAAGATTGTATCATTGTAGAATACTACAAGTGAGAGGGAGAGAACAGTCGGATTGGTTGAACTAGTGGTAGTACATGTATATCGGGGGACTGTTGAGCTTAACAAATGAGGGGAGGGATAGTACGAGGCTAAAGGGGTTGCGTGAAACCGTCGGGGTACGCTGCGCAGTAAAAGTGTGGGGTTGGCGGTGCTGGACGACAGAGAGCAGTGTGTACTGGGTTAAGTTTTTTACAAAAGGCACTGTACTAGTAGTGTACAGAGCACAGGTGGTCTCGGCCAAAAAACGCCGCCAGAATTATTACTATTCCTCTATCCACAGAGATTAAAAAAGAAACTGTGATGTGTGATGTTGATAGCCTTACCTCAAATATAGTGATCACTCTCCGCCAGCGTGCACCCCCCCCCCGACGCTCGCTAGGTGTAGTAAACGGTTTCCCAAAACCCGACTTGGTTTCAAGTGCTCCGTGGATTGTTAATCACTTTTCAAACCCGAGACTCCCTCGAAGGGATGGACATTTCTCCATCTCTTAATACTAGGGTATCCGTGGAAAGCATAAATTAAGCCATCGTTTAACCCCGCTATTCCCGCCCATAGAAGTTGCAGTTGGAAGCATCGAAATTTTGGTTTCCAGACCTTAGTGGAGGGGCCGGAGGAAGGCTATTCAACATTAAGCATATTTTTGTGCTGAGATTGTCTGTTTTTGGCCGTGGTGTAGTGTACAGAAACCCTGGCAGAGGTCAAATCAGGACGCCCACCCTCTTTAATATCGTAGTTTGCCGGCTCACTCAGTTTTGGGGAACTTTCGGAACGAGTTCGTCTTGACCGTGTGGGTATGTATGTCTGGCATATGTCGGTGTGTTGACGTATGTTTCTCCAACGACAGTACAGGGGTTCAAGCTGAACTGAAATGTGCTCAGACGTTAGGGAGATATAATTACGCAGGATAAGTGTCAAAATATCTCTGGGCATTGGTGGAATTAGGGGAGGTATAAACTACCAGTACTCTCTCTCTCTCACGGAATTAGCAACCCCACAGACAAGCCAGCCTCATGCGAATAACAAGAGCGATATCTACTAACCTAAATTGTCCTCACAACATCATCCCCACCCGAATCCCAACCATGCTACCCAGAATCCCCAAACCGGAAGGCCAGTCCATACAGAACCTGTCTTACTATCTTACAGCCCCCTTTACCCCCTAGATGTCCCACTACACGATAATAATGTCAATACTCCATGAGGATTTCTTTACACACCAGCCCAGACCCAGAAAGGGCTGCAGTTCCACCCTTACTTCGCACCCCCCCCCTTCTGAGTAGCAGCATACCCATGACGAGCTACTATCCTCCCCGCCCTGTTCCGGCGTCGTCGTGATACCAATATCTTCTCGCAATTCCGACTGACCGTTGGCGATTTATGTGCTAAGTATTTTCTTCTTCTGTGTGTCAAACAAGCGGGCGCTGTAGAGCCACGCCCGTAAAAGTTCTCATACCCCCAAGCCGTAAGAGGTTGTCGATGGATGGATGCAGGAAGATTGGAGTTGATCCTAGAGGTTGCGGGTGCGTGGTGGATCGTTTAGGATTATGACGGATTGTTCAAAAGCTTTAGTGTTTTGCGGAGAAGATTCTACTGGCATGTCTTTCCTTTGTTATCATATAAGTGTGCGGAGGGGTGAAGACATGTGTGGAGGCGGGGAGGTAGGTGTGGTAATCTATAAAAGAATCAGTATTCTTTGATTATGCTTTGTTTATACACCTCTCTCTACCATTAGTTTAATGTATGAAGTTGTAGTTGGAGAGAACTACCTCCCTTCCCCATCTTTCTCAGCGCACTGGCTCCAAGAATGTTCTCTCATACTACCGTCTACTGCTCTGCGACCAATATACCGCCTTAGTCCACTCAAAGACAAGTACTATTAGCCTTTTAAAACGTTTTGCTGGCCCTCTCTTTCTATTATCCAGTAAGGAACACATGGCAAAAAATGTTTGAAATACCCCTAGGGACATATCCAATAACAATTACCTACAAGGCTCTTGCTCTGCTGTTGGTCGGTCTTGTTCCCGGGAGGTAAGGAAGGGTATGAGAACCTTGCGGACGCGGCTATACTCACTACTCTAGGGACTCGGCAGTACCGCAGTCTGCCTACGACCCAACACTCTTCCGCATCCATAGCGTACTCCACAGTGTAGCAATCAATATGCAGGTTTGAGCAATACAACAGGTTGAACTTGAGTCAAAATTGTAATAGCGGCTTGGTATTTAGGAGTATGGCTCGCTGCGACTGCGTTCGCTACGTGCCTCACTAGGCGCTTTTCATTCCGCCGTTCGGGTGAGAAGTTGTGCATCTCGAATGACCGTGCAGTTTCCCCTTTCCGATGCTGCCTGTCTGCTTGCATTCCTAACCACCTCTGCGGGTAAATTGAAATATTGGTACGGTAGTTGTCATAGCACAATTCATGTAGATCCGGTTTTGGAAAGTGTTAGAGAAACCGCTGACTATTCTGATAAGGACTGGTTGTATACTCTGCCAATTTGTTGAGAGCTTCTTGAAGCGTGCGTAAATAATTCCAACGGCAGAACTTACACAACCGAGGGCATACCGAGATATACGGTTCAGCGAAAAACTTGGTGCACGAGACCACTGGAACTTAGCATAATAGGTGCAAAAAAAATGACCATCTGAATCGACCGGCCGCCAAGAAATTAAAAAGAGCTACTATTGGAAGAACTATGTGAATCTCAGTCAGAATTCATATCCTTCACCAAACTTTTCGTTGTGCTGCATTTTCCTATATGCATAGTACATTGATAGAGACTTACGTTATCCCATTCAAATTATAGCTATAATTTGGACGGTGGTTACGACACCATTCCAACTCCCGTATCCACGCATACTCCAATCACCCATAGTAGGCAATATCACCAAAACCTGCCCGCCCATTCCCGTCTAGGGCCAGCCACCCCCGCCGAGACGCCCCCCTGGCGGCCACGACATTGCCGCAGTCATAGCCGCGCCGGAAGATACTGAAATACAACGCGCTCACCGTACTGGGGTTTCCAAATAGGTCCGAGTGCCGAGCAACCGGGTGGATAAATAAGACGGCTTTCCTCCCTCCTTTCACTTTCCTTTCTTCCTTCCTTGCGCTCGTGCAGAGACAAACTCAACAGCACATACTCCTTTTTCATACTTTCAACTTCCTCTAGACTTTGGTTTGTGAGGCTTTCGTCTTGATATTTGGCGTGGGGGAGAGGAGAGGTATAACTGTTCCTTTGATCAATTGTTTTTTGGCGGTAACGCCGGAGGTAAGGTTGTTCAGTTGATGGATGAGAAGTTAATGTTTGTACTACCGATGGCAATAGTCCTAGCGACAAGTAAAGCCATCTAGGCACAGACTCTCGGCATCCACGCATAGTCGTTGGCGAAAATGAATAAATTTGAAACTGATAAAGTAAGTCACACACATGCCACCGATGTGCTCTATACAATAGCTAAATAGCAACCAGAAATTAGCAATGTCTTCCCCAAGAAAAGGCGGTGAAAACCCCATATTACCTCCTCCCGTATCTGGGGGACAGAAGAGGGATGACAGTAGCCGTATATTGGGCGCGCCCAAGGGTAGTAGCAATAATCCTGCTCCAAGCACCGGGGTGGGAGAAGGTGATACTAGCCCTATAATTGATGCGCATCAGGAGTTCGGCAATCGGCGCCGCAGGTTCACTATCTCCAGTTCGGCGGGTGCACCAAACATTCAAGCGCATCCCAGAACTAGTTGGCCTGGGAGGGGACTTGTTACCCCTAGTGGTAGTGCAAAGGTTGGGCTTAAGGATCAAGGATCTTCCAAATCGGACTCCATTGGTCCCACCGACGGTGTTCGCGAGCCGCCTTATCACTATAATAACAAAGGATTGATTTCTGATTCTCCGGTTGACCCTGGTCCACAGGTTGAGGTTCAGGTTCTAGGACCTGATCCCAGACTTACTGCTAAAAAGATCGCTGGAACACCCCCCGCCGTGGTTGATTCTGAAAAGGAGGTGGTTACTCCAACCGGCCATCTTGCACCAAGGGGTCTACCCAGTCTCAGCCAGAGGGAGGCCAGCGGAGGCCGATCGGGGGGACTCCCCCCCAGTAGAGATCGTGCGTCCGCTAGCGCTTCTAAAGCTACAGGTAGAGGCAGTATCGGTGGTGGTGGTATGAGAAATGATGGGGATAAACCTCATGCCGTGGCCGGGCCACCTTTTAGTGTCCCAGCTCTCATAACCACGAGTGTTCCAACCACAAGCTCTACAGCCATAACAGTCAGGGCAAGCCCCTTACCATTGTTTGCAAGTCGCTCTCGAGCGCGAACTCTCTTAAAACCACCCAGTGCTTCCTTTGCTCCTAAATCCTTTAAGACACACAGGCGCTCCACTGGAAACACCGAAACGGCCGCCACCATTGCTCCTCCAACAATGGGTAGTCACAAGGATTTTACTGATAAAACCTCAGCTGATTCCACTGGTGGAGATGACGCACTCTCCGGTACTCTTCCGAATCCTATCCCTAAAAGTTTTACTGCGTCCGCCGGACTTTCCTCTCCCTCTATGGCCCAAGAAACCCCTAAGCTTGGCTCTTCGTCCGATATCTCCCCCATACGTTCTCCGGAGTATCTGAAGGACCGCGAATTGGCCAAAAAGGCTTTGGGGATCAGCGGAGAAGAGTTTGACGCCGAAATGTCTAGAAGGAATGCAGATTATGAGGCCAATATTGCTAGGAGAATTGCCTTGGGCCATCCCATTCATGGTTTCCAGGTGGCTTATCCCGGCGGTCAAAATTCAGGTGCTGCTGATTCGAAGACTGGCGAAAATTCTGGAGATGCGCAGAAGGTGCAAATGGATGCCGCCCGTGATGAATTCACCTCTCATGCTATGGAAAACGCTCATCTCAACTCCGACGATGAGATGCTGCCCAAAGTTTACCAGAAGGAGAAGGACAAGCAGGGGGCCGGGATCAACGACACCGATGATGATTTCAGCGAGAAAAACCTCTGGCCGGGAGCCGACAACCTTGAGAGCCCAAGCAAGCTTCGTGGGCTTTCCCCAAGATGGCAGCCAGAAAACGAAAGTTTCGTCGCGGGCGCACCAAAGTACTACATTCCGCAAGGATTTTTCGGCTCCTCTCCCCCGGCAAGCCCACTGTCGCCCGGCCCGCACCAGCCGGCCGGAAAGCCAAAATATGTCGATCGTGGCACCGCCCCGGACCTGGCCATTAATTGTTGTGCCTGCAAATCCCCCCTCGTGGTCTCCCTCGGCGATACCCAATCGGATGTTTACGATGTCCACTTAAAGGACCACGACGAGTTTGCCCATCAACTCTTTTCCAGCTTGCCGAAAAATTACTACCTCTTGCATGTCCTTGTGTTCGCTCCGTATAGGAGTCGTGTGATCCACTCAGACAAGGCCCCCACTCTCAGAAACTTTACCAAAATCGTTCGTTTGGGCTTCAATATGCACACCCCGATCTCTCAGATAACTGTCTACCTCTACGGCAGGGATCGCGAGGGGCTCCCGTTAGAATGGAAAGCCATTCCAATCATTAGTCTTGCGGATTGGGACGCCTCTATGAGTGTTGCCAAAGAGTGGAGCTGCCAGATCAGTGTTGTGGTCGAGTTCGTGCCCCCCGATACTGATGGGGCCGTGTCTGCCACGATTGCTGAGAATCCAGAGAACGGGGAAGACGATGTAGGGCCCGGTAAGGCCACTAGTCCTCAAATTCCCTCTGGTGAAGGTATGGGCATGGACATCGATAGAGCTACTTAAAAAAAAAAAATAGGTCAGAATTGGGGATTGTGTAGGTGGTTTTGTATGTTCTGGCATTTATAATTCCTAGGGATTTCTGTTTAACTTATGATGTCGAACCTTTAATCCATGGCTGTTGATAGCGATTCACAATTTACTTTATTTTTTTCAAATAAAAAAAAAAAAACTTCTATGGGTTCTGTAAATGGTCCTGAAGGCGAAGGAAAACAAAGTAATGTATTGACTGACCAGCAGAGATATCACCAATCTTATCAGTTATCCGGCCCTGCCAGGAGAAAAACAGTAGAACAGAGCCCGGGGATAGGTAAGTAGATTCTCGCAATAACCAGCTCTACATCCACGGAAATTTCTCACGCCCCGGGGAACTCCGTTAAAAGCAACAACTTCAGAGAGAGCGGGACTCGAGAGGCAAAAAGGCCCGGTTGTTTCATAGCACAATCGCTCTACAATTTCGGACGATGGGACACCCTTATAATTATATGATACCAAATATCATAGAAAAACCTCCTCTTGCTTCCCTGCTTTCTCCTTCTTTCCAAATGAGCCTGTACAGCACTGCACCAACAAAAACCAGTCTTTCGGACCAGAACGTCAAATAATTTGTTCCAACCTAGCCACCTCGCTATGCATGTAAAGAATATGTACGTTAGTTCAGAAAAAATATTATTCATCAATCAACGACCTCACGTCACCTTTTCTTGTCCGAATGAATTATCTACCCCTTGGAGACCGAGTGAGCACGGGTGATTGTGAAAATGGAATCTAGCAAGGTAGAATAGTTTGTCATATGTTGTGCAGATATATGAGCTAGTCGGAACATTACGCACGGGTTGTAAGTAAGCATCAACAGAATGGGTATATCCGTCCTGTGGCCATGTCTCTAGATATTTTTGCCAAACAGCGGTGTGTATCCACGAATGACCACAAGAAAATCTCCCCAAACCAATCTTTGCTAGGGGGAAAGGCCGTTGGACGCCACCAAGGGCAGGGAGAAAAAACCCAGACACAGTAGAGAGTAAGTGGGGAAAGGGAGAGGGAAAACAAGAGATGCAGTCCTCATAGGAGGGGAGAAGCTTTTCTGTTTTTGTGGCTATTCGGCCAATCACGTGATACCCATAATAGCCAACCCCGGAGTTGCCCGTAGTGAGATACCTATTTTTTTACCGGCGATGAATGACATTTCCAGCAGGTGGGTTTACAAGGGTGCGCGGTTATTCTGGGGAAAAATTCCTGATCGGTTGATATCTCGAGTGGTGGTACAGGTACACGATTACCGGGGAAGAGACAAAAGGGCACTCGCTTCACAAATCAACCTCCAAAGGAAAATTTCATTTGGCGGGGCCTAAATATAAACCAAGTGTATCCACCCCCTCTAATATTATTATATAAAATTTATCCATACTTAAGAGCTATAAATCCTCACATCAGCCGGATACCCAGTCCACCACCTATCAAACAAATACCTCCCCCCAACCTTCATAACCCCCAAGTCCTTCCAGCAATTTGCAGCAATCCAAAAAGCCATGCCGCCCACATCCTTGCAATCCCAGGAGTACCCGAACGGCCCGCAAACCCCTATTTCGGCGCTGCCCCACCCCGATATTTCTTCGCAGCCAGAGTTGCTATTGCATTCTTGCCCCGTCCGTCTGTAGAGCTGCGATATGGCCGAAGCCACGTCTGCGTATGCGGGGGAACCCTGGGAGGTCTCGCAGTGGAGATGCTGAGAGGTGATGATAACTTCTGGAGGGAAGGGAGGGGTGGAGAGAAGGGCGAGGATTTTGGTAAAGGTTTGGTTGAGGGTGACGGGGTCCGTAGGGGCAACAGGGCCGGCCAGGGAGTAAATTTGTGAGAAGAGGTGAGCGATTCCAGGGTCGTGGGTTACTGGCGAAGGGAGGCGGATGAAGTCATCGCTGAGTGCTCCAAGGAAGAAGAGTGACAAAATAAAGAAGGGACCTAGGAACATGTTTATTTTTGGGAAAATGGCTTATATGCACATGCAATAGAGGCGTTTACCAGTTGGTGATATCGTGAGAGGGCTCTGACTTTGGAGGTAACAATGTTTGTGTAAGGGGGTTCGGGTGAAATATTTGATGGGAGAGGAATTAAAGGAGTGCGTTTATGAAAAGAGAAAAGAAAGAACAGGAAATTAGGGACCCCGTACCAGAAATCCAGGGATCCGATGAATGATCTAGAGATCTAAGAGATCATTGAGGGTGGCCTTCGAGCTTACTCGAAGCAGCATAATTTACTACCAATGACTGCCAAGTTTTATCCAAGTTTAAGCATGATACCCCCACAGTCCAATACTATATCCAGTGACACACTCCATAGGCTCTAACACCAGCAGCAGGAAAGATGCTCTCCAACCTAAAAGAAATAATACTTCACTCCACCAACATCCCAAAACTATGGGGTGACAGTCAAAGAATTTATTAGCAGCGTATTTGCTTACCATGCACCCAGACTCCACCAAGACTTTCCATTCACGCAACCACAAATCCGCCGGAAAACTGCCCCAGTTTCTTCTAGAGTCGATATTAGCCACAGGTTGGCAAACTTTCCTCGTGATCACTAGGGCAGCTACGGGATTCCTTCGCCACAGCATATACGACTTCTAAAAAACACACATTCGAGACTCCCGATAACCACCCTCCGGCTGGTGGGGCACCACATCACCTCCCTCGCGCCAACCTGAGTAGAGTGGCCGGAACTCGAAGCATGGCTTTGAAGCAGCCTCTTCACGCCCACTTGATCTCGGACTTCAGGATACCACTTAATGTGTTCGAATGGGAGACCCTAGAGTCACTAGCTAGCTATCAGGACATCAAATTCCTCCTTTCAACCACCGACCGTACGACACCAGCACCAACGCCCCCCCCCCCACACGATACCAAAACGCTCCCGTGATGTCTGTACGCCGAAGACACATCCGAGAAGAGAGAAAAAAGAGATCCGCCGTCCGGGGGAAACGCGCAGAGAACCTTGGCTCAAACCTGATGAGCCCGATTGACAATAATCCTAGTGATCTAGGAGGCCTCTTGAATCTCCAATTTGCAAGTTCGACTGATGGAGAAATTACATATTCCGTCTTGAGGACAGCCGCGAGGCACTATCGTGAGCGGTAGACCCTGATTCGTGTGTTATCACTCGTCAATATTACCGCACTCTCCGAGCGAATACAAGGCAGCCCGCGGTGGGGGTAGCTGTATCGACTGGACGGAATATAATCCCCCATAGAAGACTTGTTCGGATTGCGAGATGGATATATAATAAAACAGAGGGCAAGCTAGTGAGCGATAGGAAGGAAAGATGGACGTCTGGACCAACTTCTCGGGGCTCACCATCCATGCCGTTTTCTCCATAGATGTGCTCTTCATACGGCCGTAGCGGGACCGAAGACAAAGCCAGAAAGGAAAACGACAGCAATAACAGGGGGAAGCCCAAGCCCGATAACACCCACTAGTCCTATTCAAGACTCCAGCAAGAAGACAAAAAATACCGATTTATGAAGCTTTTCAGGGGTATGTCACAATAGTTCTTACTATCGCGGCAATGGAACACAGCCCACATGGCAGAAACTGCGGGCTGATCAAGATTTACAGAATTTCTCACAGCGTACTGTGAAACGCCCACTGAGCGGACATTGTGATAGAAGGCGTACTAGCCACGGTCGTGGTCCCTCACTTGACGGAACAGAACAGTAGACTTGCATCCCCTCCCTAAACAACGCGACAGCCCTAGAAGGGCCGAGGGAAATCAAACACCGAAGAAGACGGGCTCTTGGTAGAGCGTCTGCCGGAGAGAGTATCTGCGCCAACATTGACTCCTAATCATTGTCCCTTAATCATACACAGCCCCTCGCGCGTTTATGATACTGCAAAGGTAGCCGGTCTACTATATCCTCCCTTTAGCTATAGACACTCCTTGTCTCTACTTTTCTGCGATGCGGTCACTCGTATTTGGCCGGGGAGCCTTTTTGTTATAGTAGCCTCCCCTCCTTCCTCTTTCCCCTCTTACCCACCTCAGCTAGACTCCTGCTTAATCCCGACCTACATGGAAACTATGCCGCCACCACACTACATCGCTCCCGTTTTTCGCTTAGATGATTTATCGGAAACCTCCCCTCCATTCTACCCCCACTTACTGCGCACAGGCAATATTCATACCTTCTCTAAGTAATTTCTGGAACGCCAAGTGAAACAGGGAGTAGAGTTGTAAAGAGTGAACGCTCCCCATGATATGTAAATACCCAGTATCATAATACCGGTATGATAGTAGCTTGATAGGAGGGGGGGCGGGGGGCAGACTAAAAAAGAAGCGAATAAGCAGAAGAGGGCAATCCTCATACTTGGCTTTTTTCCCCCACATCAGATCACCCCCACTCTTAAGACGAGCGCCGAATTTCAGAGTATCGAAGCGTTTTTAGAACTAGTGTTGAATACCACGAGAAATTAGCCCTTTTGCTCGGATCTAAGCGGTATGCAATAGCAGTTCTTTTCAAAAACCCTTCGACGCTACAGGTTCGTAGACTCCCCCAGGCGCCCTCAATCCAAACAGTCCGTTGAATAGCTACACCTATAGCAACAAAAAAAAAACATATCATACTATCGTACCATACACTTTTAACCGGTCACTTCTAAGACATAACCTACCCCAGGGACTTCCATATTATACTTTCTTAATCTTCGATACATGACGCGCACACTGATCACTCATACCCTAGTAATCTATCGCAGCAGTCCGCTAGTCGCTCAAAATGTAACTGCCGCATTGCCTCTAGTTCCCCAGCGCTTCGCAGAGAACCAAGCGCATCGTGCGTGTTCTATGGATCGGCGACTGCATCCCGCGGCAGAGTAGCCCACCAGCGCCCGTTAATGAGCGTCTGCTGCTTGGGAGAAAAATAGATATTTGAGTATGATACGGTGCATTGCAGAAACAAAACTTGGAGCCCGAGAGATAGGCAACAGGCATTGATTAGATCCGGCGCGGTACAAGTGTGAAATATCACTGCCGTGCTTGTATTTAGAATGTGGTTTTGGGTCGTGTCCTTGTTATATACCCAAGGTTTAATGGGCTGCGGCACTGCAGAATGAAAACTTAATATTGCAAGCAGTACCTCAAACACTCCACAGTAATTAGCTTATCTAGGCTTTGAGTGCAGCGGTCGAGTATGGTTATTTATTTCAGGAGCTAGTTAAATCATATCACATCGTAAATGCTCCAGCAGCGTTGCAAGGCCAGAACGAAAAGACACCCGCACTAACCACCACAAACCCAATCCAATCCAAGCTCCGCCAAAGCTACAGGGACCACCCCACCAGCCCGGAAAGGCTACAAGTCCAATCCCCACCACTCTCGCAGTACCCCTTCACACCCATCTCTAGACCCACTTTCTACAACTGGCTCCCCATCCATCACCCCCATCGGATACCCCCCGACAAGTAACCACTTCAGCCGCTTGAAGGTGCCAAAATATCTCTTAGCAACATCAACCATCCTATTTCTATGCCACGCCTCCCATACCACGTCGAGACCAGCTTCGCTTAACCCTGGCGGAGAGATCTCCGTTGGCAATATCCGGTATTCGTAATAATACTCGATTGGCGGAACTCCATCTTTCGATCTATACGTATCTCTTGTAAATGCTATTCTTCGCAATCCTTGGAGCGGGGAGAGTGTAGCGAGTATTGCGTCATGGTCAATTTCCCAATCGACCGCCCAACCGCTTTGTTTGCCCGCGCTGAGCCAGAGCTGGGTTAGAGATCTTATCTTGCTGATGTAAGATAATGCAGAGAGGTCGATATATGAACATCCGAATATTAGGGAGAGGGAGTTTAGGGACGTGAAGTTTGTGAGGGTTGGAAGTAGGGTTGTAGTTAGGTACTCATTTGTGTACGGGGAGAGTGCGAGAAATTTTAATTGGGGGTTCGAAGCAATGAAGGAGACGTCTGGGTCTTTGGGGATAGAGAAGGTGTGGCAATGGAGCGATTGTAGTGATTTTATCTGGCCGATGGTGGGGAGGAAGGCACGGACGCGTTCAGTTCGGGTGTCGATGCTTAGCGCCCGGAGGGTAGAAGTGTCACCGGAGGGGAAAAAGGAGCTCAGGACTGTGTCGTCGGATACGCTTATCAAACTCAAGGACAACGTTCGCAGTTTTGGAAAGCTGATGGATCGCCCAAAACTTTGCTGGTCTCCAAAGTGCCCGCGCCAGACTAGCCTCTCTAGATTCTTGGACGTAGCTTCTAGAACACTCTTACAAAAATTCGCAGTGCACCGAGATGACGGGGAGCACAGATCACGAATAACCTCCAGTTCCAAAGATTCCACGCCCCACCTCGTGCCTACTAGAGGGATGGAGATGGGGTCATCAACCGCTAGGGAAATTTTGCCCAGCTTCAAAGTCCGGATTGGCGATGCCGGAATAGCCCCAAGCAGATGCTCCGGTGCAACAGCTCTATCCTGAAGACTCAATTCCTCGAGGTTCGGCAGGGCACTAGCGATAGCTGATGCAATTTGCACAGTGTAAACACTAAAGTACCTGTCCGAAGCTTCACGGAGATCCACCAAATCAGGCCGTTCGACGACATTATGCGCTTCTGAGAGGTGCCGGGGCTCTGTTGCTACAATAAGGCGGCGGACGCAAGCTCCGATTGAAGGCTGCGGTAGACAGCCGTTGTTGACCGAGCGCTCCTGGGCCTCCTCGTGTAGGGCCGCTATAAGCGAGTGTTTTGGGAAACTGTAATCCAAAGTTACTGTAGAGAATTGGACCGACCTATCGTTTGTTAGCACGAATACTCAACCAAGCGGACGGAAGACTAGTTAGCGATACCTAGCCAGCTGCCTGCAATCACGATCCACCAGTGCCAGCGATTTAAGATCATCGGCCCCCAGGTAGGTCGTGATGTCATTCAGCAGCTCAATTGGGAGCTGGAACAATGGTGTAGTGGATGTAATTGAGAACCCCTCATTCACCCGGTCGAAAAACAAAGGTCTAGTAACTGTCCTATTCTTCCCATACTCATCATCCTTCGGCCCCGCTAGGATGGGAACAAAAAGGCTCTCAATTCCGTTGTCATCCATCTTTTCCAGACCACAAATGTTTCTGCGAGTTAGTGAGCGGGTGGAAGGGAGGTTCGGAGGAATAAAGAGCGGGGGTAAGGCTTGACACTGGTACCATATACCAGGTCCCTGTCCGGGAAATAGAAAGTTTATAGCTGCCAAGGCACCCACCCAACTGTACTCGAGTGTCCTCTCGGAGGGATGCGCAGTCTGCACTTTCCAACGGTGTGGTAAGATATGATATGACAGCTCGGTTCAATCATTTTGATTGCACCAGTAGTAACTGCCCCATGCACGCCAAACTTTACTTTTGCTGGAATCCTCCTCATGGGGTCTCTCAAGTACGGTACTGGAACTGGGATCGAAGACCAGCGCCCGCATCTCAGGCAGTTCAAGACAAATGAGGACCGTGAGTTGGTGTGGGGCTTGTCCAGACATGGACACTCGATGCCTTTTTTTATTGAGACCGGGGTGCCCTCAGTGAGACGACACCTCAGCGAGCGAGGCGTGGCGAGATTTGGAAGCAACACCCCCCACCCTCGATCACCTTAGCAAGCCAAGCCGTGCCAAGCCTCACTGGGGGCACCCCAGTGAAAAACGCGTTATCAAAAATTTACATGGCGGGGTGAGGTGGACCCTAGGTGAATAGGAGGCTGGCTTGGTGAACCTCCGACGAGGTGAGGAACCCGGAGAAAAGGCAGTGCTGTATGAACAGTTACCGGTATCAAGCTAGACCACATCTCGATCATATCTAAATACCGGTAGCTAACGAAAGACCTTACTGCCAGAGCGATGCACGGACAAAATACCTCAAAAAGCTATTGATTGACGGGCGACCAGAACGTAATTCCTTACAGTACCGATGAGCAAATTTAACTCGTATCCCACCACACAGGAGAGATCCTAAAGTGCTCTCATCGAGTACGATCGGTGCTCGAGTACTGGCTGATTCATAAAGTATCCGGACACCTTGGCACTGTGGCCGCCTGTATTGGCGCCAAGTGTCCGGACACTTTATGATACGCTAGTACACCCAACGGGGATTGGGCACCCTGCAATGGGTTAGGGTTAAGTGCCCATCGCAGAGCCTCATCTCCTGCCCACTAGAAACTTTCTCCCCCCCCAAAAACACTATCAACCCACCCACCTCCACACAATTCAGTCAACCATGACAACAACAACGATTACTCCTGCTACCCCCATACGCTTCACCACTCACTCTTCTCTTCGACGCCGACTGGTTCTCGCAACACTAACTGGCGCCCCGCTCCACATCTCACAGATTCGAGCAACCAGTTTGAAACCCGGTCTAACACCCTACGAGTTCTCCCTCCTCCGCCTGTTCGACTCCTTAACCAATGGCACATTCATCGAAATCTCCCTAACCGGCACAACCCTACTATACAAGCCCGGTTTAATAACCGGCAACAATGGCCGTGTCCTCATACACACAATACCAGAAAACTGCCCCCGTGGCGTCACCTACTTCCTAGAAGTCCTTGCATTACTAGCCCCATTTTCGAAAAGTGCCTTCTCGGTGACCCTAAAAGGTGGTGTCATTACGTCCGCGACGACAGAGGATTACTCGATTGATACATTCCGCACGGCCGTGCTGCCCGTGTATGCTGGCTTTGAGATTACGCGGGGAATCGAAGTGAGGACGCTGGTACGTTCATCAGGACCTTTAGGTGCCGGTGAGGTGCATTTCTTGCACGGGCATCAAGTTCGGTTACCCAAGACACTGCATCTACAGAATTCCGGAAGAGTGAAGCGGATTCGGGGTGTTTCCCATAGCACCGGTGTTAGCGCGGGAAACAATGCTCGGATGATCGAGGCGGCACGTGGAGTTCTCAATAGATTCATTGCAGATGTATATGTTTTCTCAGACGTTTCAAAGGCGCAGATAGTCCCTGCAGATTACGGAAAAGAAGGCGCGGCGGAAATGGCTGCCGGTAACACTAAGGGGGGAGCAGGGGGAAAAACAAGGAAGACCGGTGTTGGGTTTGGTATTTCCTTAGTTGCCGAGACAAGTCTTGGTACTATGTATGCTGCGGATGCATTTGCTGGACCGGCGGAGGCTGCGGAAAATGTCGGGAAGAGAGCTGCTATTATGCTGCTTGAGGAGATTAGGGTTGGCGGGGCTGTTGGTAGACATGGGCTTATGAGTGTCCTAATTATGATGATGATGGGGATTGAGGGGGATGTTGGGCGGGTGGTACTTGGTAGCGAAGCGGTCGGAGAGGAGTTCATCGCTGGTGCTAGGGATATAAAGAAAGTTTTTGGCGGGGAAGTTGCTGTCCGCGATGGAGAAGGTGATTCGTTGGTAGTGTCGGTGGTTGGAAGGGGTGTGGGTAACGTTGGTAGGAAGGTCGCATAATTCTTCATAGACCGTGTAATGTATATATATAAAAGTTTGTACAGTACCGTGCTTTTTGTGTTTCCACCTCACATCATCATCATATATGTGCTGAGCAGTTAATCAGATGTGCGCAATCTCATCTTATCCAAAAACGACAATCTGATAAGATCTGTGCTGTAATGTACCAAGCTCGGAGTTTGTGATCACAACTTGTGATGAGGGTGAAATTGCCATGCCAAGCCAAAATGCGAAAATTCTTATTCCTTAAATGCTCCACCGACTTTCAACATTCACAACGCGCTCGAGCGTAGATCGAGGGGATGCTAGTTTTATGTATTATTAAGATATAATTTTTGTTATTAGAACTATTCTACATCTTAGCTTTCCTTATCAGTTCTCAAATATTACTTCCTAACTATTGCTTGACTATTACTTACAAGTTATAAATGTAGCACATGTAAAGCAAAACCAGGTCAGAGAGAACAACTCGATTTTACAACACATTGGCTTCTGCTATTGAGATTTCAATTGCTATACAACCACTATAAATTACTGTAAGTGAGAAGTAAATACAAAGGGAAAAAGATAATTAGTTTTCAAATTTTTTTTTTTGAAATACTTATCAAATATTTATCCTTCTACTCAGTGATCACTGTTCATCAAGGAACAGGTCAGAGATGGATGATTTCATTACTAGAGCTTATAAGATCCTGGAGATTCGCTACAATTTTATTTGTCCTTATGGATCTTTCTCCAGGTTGTGTTTATATTGTCCCACCCACCAGCCCACCAATTCCTCCATCTGCCACGGATGTGGCTGGGCAAGGAAAAGGTTTTTACGTGACGCATGGGTATGAGTCACAGGTATGTTATTGTTTCACACTTATGACTCATTCGAGTCAGATGATTTGTTATGTTGAGATTTGTTATGTTTCGTACATGGCTCAAATATGAGTCATGGGTTTTGCATATATGACTCATTTGAGTCATTTGACTCGTTTAGTACGTTATGATTGGTTTATGAGTTTTCACACATGACCTTGCTACGAGGTCATGGGTTTTGAACATGTGACCACTTCGGTCACATGATTAGTTTGTTATGATTTAGTTTCGCGCATGCGACCACTTTGGGTCACATGACTACGGGTGGGAAGAACACTATATCAGGAGGGTGATGCAGCCGAGGAGGATAGGTTCTTCACGCTTTGTTCTCAGTACTTTTCCTCGTCGTTGCCATCGCTTCGCCACGAGCATTTCTTTCGTCCTCATGATGGGCCTTGATGCCCTGGATTCTGGGGGAGATATCTGAGTTCGCTCAGTAGTTCCTGGGGTGTTTGGTGTTGAGGTCTGTTAGGTGTTGCGTGGCGAACTACTTGTTTGCTTCTCGTTTCGTCGCCTGCTAGCTATTCCATGATGCTAGCACTTTGAGCTATTCATCACGGTCACTTACGAGCCCCTTTTAGTAAAATGTCTTTGGCTTCCCGTCTATCGTCTACTAGTAGGTTTTGTGTTGAATTTGAGGGGATGGAACATTGTGTTTTGGGGAATCACCCATGTCGTTCTTTAGGCCAGCTCATGTTTCTTGTTGCGTTTTAACGGAGTCCTTAGTTCTTATGATACAAAACGTCCTTGGGTTAGATTGATGACCTTCTTAAGTTCAACTCATCGTACTGGCGGCATCACTCCTCAGGTGGCAGGGTAGTACCCGCCAAGCCCCTCCTTGTTACATTACGTTTCTACAGTCGGAATCCTATGATATTGTTTATCACCGTTCCCTTGGAAGTTAGTCCTTGTGGCATTTACAGTGGTTCAGTCAGGTGTCTCCTCCTCGCCTCAGTGGGGATGGCTTTGACCCTGAAAACTCTTATCCCCTGGCGTGGTTATTATGGCTCCCTGGAATGGTGTGGGATGATTGGCTGCCAGACACTCGCGTTGTCTGTGTGTTTGGGTGGTTCGGTTGTGGATTGTGGTTGGCGGCTTCACCCATTGCAAGTGGAGCCTACCTTCTGTTTTTCTGCTCCTGTTCGTGCGGCCTCCTCCTTCATGTCGCATCAGTCGGGGGTACCTCTTGCCCATTGTTCAGTCTGTACCTGCTACCAGACCTGTGGGGCTAGCTTCGGGTGGCTCTCCCTACTCTTTCTCGGCTTGGTTGGACTTGGGTTTGGCTGGGTTGGATGGTATGGCTGGTGCCGATGCCTTTGGGTGTTGGTGCTACCTCCTTTGTAGCTCCCAGCTGTGGCTAGTGGGTCCCCCTCAGCTATACGATGTTGGGGGTTAGGGCTTTGTTACTGCAGCCAAGACCAGTGGCTGCCAGGTAGTGCTAGGTATAGGCTGTCCTGTGGCTGTCTGCTATCTGACGGTTGATCTGTCTGATGTACTGGGTGGCTGGATGGGCTCTGTGGTATCTAGCATATGGGGCTTGGGAGGAGCTGATTGGGGGGGGATAGGCACCTGCGAGCACTAGTTGGACCTGCATCAGGTTGGGCGAGGTCTAATTAAGTGTTCCCAGTCCGGCTGGAGCTGTTGGGTGAAGCTACTGAGTGCTGTAAAGCTCCCTGGTGGCCTGGCTGGCTGATGGCTACCTGTGTGGATAGTGGGTTGCGACCTCCTGGTGGGACTTGTTTGGGTCTCATGCACTGGGTTTTGTGGGGTTTGTTTGGTTTCATTGGTTTGGCTATGGGTCTAGCAGGAGGAGGCATGGCACCATGGATGGGAGATAGGCCCCACTGACCAGTTTGGTCTGTTACTACCTCTATGTATTTCCTTTGCTTATGATGTTTTTGTTTGGGGAACAGGCAGCAGGTACAGGTCCTCCTTACCAGTATACTTTTCGGAGGTAACCAGCAAAGTGGGTTCATAGGGTCGATGGCCTAGCATGTGGGTACGAGAGGTAGACATGTTTGTTGCCTCCTCCCTGCCATTGTGCTGCCTGTAGGTTTAATTTGTGTATTTGTTAGTTTTCTATTGAGGAGGAGGTTTTGCGCGATGGTTTTCAGGCCGGGTGGTAGTGATTTTATGTTTGTTGGACGAGGAACTTGGTAAGATCGGTCTTTTGCTTGGCTTCGACAATGCTTAGTACTGGTTGGCTTGATACCAGAGGAGCCACAGACTTGGACCAGATTGGGCGCTGGGTTGTTTGATGGTCTTTTAATTAGTTCTCGTATAGGCATGACTCGAGGATGGCAGGTGTGGGGCCATATACTCAGTTAGCTTAGGATTAGTGGTATACTAGTTAGCGGTATCCCTGTGCCGGTGGGGGCTCGTCGTATGCCAGTGTTGGTGGTACGAGTTTAAAGAAAATTACAGTGAATGCTAAGTACTTTTCCTACTTCTTGCTGTCACTTCGCTCCTAGCATTTCTTTCGCATCCACAGTGGGCCCAGATGCCTGGGATTCTGGGGGAGATTTTTGAGTTAGCACAGTAGTTCCTGGGGTTCTTGGTATTGAGTTCTGTTGGCGTTGCATGACGGATTACTTGTTTGCTTCTCATTTCGTTACTTGCTGGCTATCTCATGATGCTGGCACCTCAAGCTAGTCATCATGGTCACTTACAAGCCCCTTTCGGTAAAATGTCTATAGCTTCCTGTCTATCATCTACTCGCAGGGTTTACGTTCGATTGGAGGGGATGGAACTTTGTGTTTGAGGGAATCACCGGTGTCATTCTTTAGGCCAGCTCATGTCGTGTTGGGTTTTAACAGAGTCCTTAGTTCTCGCAATACAAAATGCCCTTGAGTTGGACTAATGACCTTCCCAAGTTTCAACTCGTCGTACAAGCCACTTTTTTTGTAACATATTCGCAAGGTGCTAATCACGTTAACGGTAATAGGTACGATAGTTGGCACGTGGCCCGCTCTTCCAGGGAGGAGGCGAGAGCTGAGACCTAAAGGAGGCTTCGAGGGTGTACTGAGGAACAAAGAAGTAACCGTTCAACCAAGTATATTGATATACGGTCAGTTAAAGTCTGCCCTTTCTATCGTAGAAACAGGCGGTCTTGAAATAAACAAATCTGTTCATGTCTTAACATGAACGAAACTAATCAAAGGTATCACTAGTTACACTTTGGCAAAACTCCTTAAGTATCAAAGCGATACTTAAAACAAATCATAAAACAAAACCAAGTATCAAATGATACTTAAAACTAACCAAGTATCAAAGCGATACTTAAAACAAAACATAAAACAAAACCAAGTATCAAACGATACTTAAAACTAAGCAAGTATCAAAGCGATACTTAAAACAAAACATAAAACAAAACCAAGTATCAAACGATACTTAAAACTAACCAAGTATTAAAGCGATACTTAAAACAAAACATAAAACAAAACCAAGTATCAAACGATACTTAAAACTAACCAAGTATCAAAGCGATACTTGAAGCAAAACATAAAACAAAACCAAGTATCAAACGATACTTAAAGCTAACCAAGTATTAAAGCGATACTTAAAACAAAACATAAAACAAAATCAAGTATCAAACGATACTTAAAACTAACCAAGTATCAAAGCGATACTTAAAACAAAACATAAAACAAAACCAAGTATCAAATGATACTTAAAACTAACCAAGTATCAAAGCGATACTTAAAACAAAACATAAAGCAAAACCAAGTATCAAGTACTCGTACCGGTTACATTCCCCAAAACAAAACAACTGTTTAAACAAACAAATCCTAATAATCATCAAAAGTGGAGTCTGAGAAACTAAAGGCTTCAGTTTCCGCTAAAAACTCTTCATCATAAGTGTCACACCTGGGACAAGAGGAAACTCTAAGAAAACATTTAGACTTAAACAAGGGTAAATCACAGTAGTCACGAATACCAGATTCACGTTGTACATCAATCCAAGCATGGTCGCAATCAGGACAGTAGTCTATCCAGAGGATTCCGAAGTAGTCTGCAAGTTGGATAACATCGCGGTTCAACAACAGTCCTACAATCTGTTGTTGCAGCCTCACATTGAGCTCCATATAGTTTGACATCGTTATGGTATTCAGATGGTAATTGGTGACTAGATAAAATTGGCGAGGGCTTGCTCGATAGCTTGATTCTCCTCATCGCTACTTGCGAATTCCGACTCAAAGTATGGTGCCCAAAATCCATCTCTAGTTTCGAGTTCTGCATGCCATCGGTCAGCCTCTGGCATCGTGGGTGTCCAGCACATAGTGATGTAGTTGATTGTTGGGGGAAGTGATCCGTTCGGCATATTGTCTTTCCACCATTCATTCACCATATCCATAGAGTACTCTAGTCCTTCCAGTGGTTCCCAACTGTTTTCGCTCGTTGGATATCCTTTCCATTTGACTAAGAATTGATCATTTACATGCCAAAGGCGGTGGTCTCGGATTTCTTCAACTTCCCATTCATCTTTCTTCTCAATAATCATAGGTTCAGGTCGGGAGTGGGTTCTTCCAGGCAACTTAGAGTCGTCATTTGGGTGGAATTGTTTGATAGCAGAGGCGTGGAATACTACAGTATTGCGGCGATACATGCGTCCATCCATCTGGACAGTGTAGTTCTCTGTATGTTCGTCAAAGGATAAGACCTTGAAAGGTCCTCGCCATCGGGGTTGCAGTTTCTTGCTGCGTCCAACATTGGTGATGAACATGTTTCCATGTACCATGAGAATATCACCTGGTGGAATAGGGACATGTTTGTGTCGTCGCTTCGGAGCAGTAGTGGTGCTTCGGAATCGGGCAGCCTTAACGGCTTGGAAAGCGTCATTCCAAATTGCTTGATGGCAGTTTAAGTGGTTATCAGAGGCAGGGACTGTGGAGTTCATGAATAGAGTTGTAGGTAGGAGAAGGTATTGGTGGCCAAAGAATGCCTTGTATGGCGACATCCCCAAGGTATCTGAAAATCCGGCATTGATATATGTAGCGAGGTCGACAAGGGCTGCTTCCCAGTGAGTTTGTCGTTCATTGATCATGTTTCTAATTCTGGTCTTAACCTCGTGGCTTTTTCGTTCTGCTTGGCCATTAGTCTCATGGTGTCCTGGGGCAGCCACAATGTGGTTTATTCCGAGGGAGGTCAAGGTTTGCTTCCAGAATCTGGCGGTAAATGGGGGAACAGCATCACTGACAATAGATAAGGGGTACCCATGGGGTGTAAACAGGTATCGTTGGAGGTTATTCCAGGTGTCTTTGGAGGAATCGGTAAGCTTCATTGGTATGAGCCATGTGTATCCTGAGAATCGGTCCACAGCTACCAAGATGGTGTCATATCCAGCGGATTTATTGAATGGTCCTGCAAAATCGATGGCATATGATTCGAATATTTCACATGGTAGTTGGAGGGTCTGTGCTTTTCCTTCACTTAGTTGTGTTCGTTCCTTGTTTGCCTGGCAGAGTTCATATTATTTGATGAAATCGCGGAAATCCTTGCGAATCTCAGGCCAGTAAACATATTCTGAAGCATATTGAAGGTTGCGGTCTGCACTGTGGTGTCCTTTATTGTGAATCTGGGATATGACATATTATCTAATTGTCATTCCATTAAGCAAATGGCCCTTTGGAATGTATAGGCATTGTTTACCATAACGGGTGCTGGTATAGACCATTCCATTTGATATGTTGTAGGGGGCGAGGTCTCCATGTCTGGAGCTATCCATGGCTTTGAAGTAAATAGGGTCATGGTGGTATCCTGCTATCATTTGGCTTCGGAAGGAGGACGTTAATTCTTCTGTAGTTGATCTAACATCTCGTTCATCCTCGATTAGGGATCCTCTTGTTGATTCGATAGGGGTTACCTCTTCCTCAAAGGTTTCATAGAGTTGTCGATGGTGTTCGGGAATAGTAGGGGGTATGACCGAGACAATGGTTTCATCGTTGTATACTCGTATGTGTCCACTATACAGTGGTCGTAAATCAATTATGGGAGGAGAGGATGGCGGGGCTGACTGTAGGCGATGTAGATAAGATATTGCATCCATGTAGGCTGCTGCTGGTTCGAGTTCTTCAAGACCTTGGTATCGTGTTGGAACAGGATTAAGGGTATGAGGAGGTTTGGTCGATTCATCTTCATCGATCACCCTTTCTACGATGTCCAAGCTGGTGTCTTTGGAATCGTCAGCAGGCATATAGTACGGTCGCTGGTATCTGTTGCCAAACTTGATCTCAGTCTGGTGAAAAGGGCGGGTGTCGTGATAACAGTGGAACCAGTGGAGTCTGCTTTGTTCAAGTTCGTGAGGCTGTGTGCTGCGGAGCGGGCAATTGTCTTTCCATTCTTCATCAATGTCCTTTCCTCGTTCTGTTCCGGCAGCACTGCACATGGTGTAAGAGAAAGGATTAGAGGGAGTGGCAGAGCTGGCGGTAGCCATCGATGGTTCTTGTTCATAGGAGGTGTCGTCAGGGCTGTCCTTGTTTTGTCTTGTGTGGTCGTGAACAAGAGGAGGGTTTGCGAGGTCTTGATTCTCATATAGGTGGGAGAGAGCATCAGCTAAATAGTTCGTTCTTCCAGGGGTGTAGATGATCTTTGCATTGTGTTTGCTGATTTCGCCTATCCATCTTGTTCTTCTTCTTCCAGGTATTCTTTCTGTGTTAAGATTAGTGAGAGGTTGGTGGTTGGTAACAATAGTGATGGTTTTGCCCATGAGGATGTCGTTGAAAGTGGCGAGGGCATCAATCACAGTAAGGGCTTCCTTGTCTATTGTTCCATAGTTCATCCGGGAATTAGTGAACTTTCTGCGGCGTAAAGCGGCCGGTCTTGCTATTTCATGGGAGGCTCCTTGTCCAACACATGCTCCAACTCCAACATCTGATGCATCAGTAATCAGCCATATTGGTTCTGGTCTGTTGTAGTCGATAGGTTGTATAACATTGGCGTTTTTAATCAATTCCTTGATGTTGGAAAAGGCTTGGTCATGAGTGTGGGTCCAGACAAATTCTGCATTGCCGGCAAGATCTCTGAGCGGCGCTGTCACAGTGGCGTGGTGTGGGAGGAATTGGGAAATATAGTTGACTAGTCCTAGGAATCGCATGAGTTCCTTTTGATTCTGGGGTGTTGACCCTTCTGTTAAACAGGCTATTTTTCCAGGGGCTGCGTGTATTCCTTCATCAACTATAACATGTCCTAGGATATTGAGTTTATCCGCAAATAGGATTGATTTGTTTCAGCTAGCGTAGAATTTAGCTTCCCTTAGTTTGGTACAAACCAATCCTATATGGTAGGCATGTTCTATTTCGGTGTTCGAGAAGATGAGAATATCACAATGTAGACCCAAACAAAATGTTACAGGTATTCGCTTAGGAGGTTTTCCATAATTCGCATAAAGGTGGCAGACGCATTCATATCACCTTGTAACATAACTCGGCTAATGAAACTTTCCAAGGGCGTTTTGAAACTGTGGTAGCTTTCGCTTTCTGGGTCTAACCTTGTTTGGAAGTAGGCATCGCTTAGGTCAATCTTACTTCGGAATCTTGCCCGTTCAACAGCATTTCGAATCTGGGTTTGGTTTGCGATAGCGGAGCTGTCCATAACTGTGTTTTCGTTCCGTAGCTTAAGGTCAACCAAGGGGCGAATTCTTTTGCCATCTGCTTTGGGTTGAACAAACATAGGAGCGGCACCTGGGGCTTCTGCTCTGTAGATGACTCCTCTTCTTTGTTGTTGGTTGATCCAATCACAAAGTGGACTTTTGTATGCGTCAGGAATAGAGTAGGTGGGTTGGTTCTTGAGATTAGAGAGGTCTCGGAGGCGGATATGGTGATTCACCTCTGTCATAGGCGGTAGTTCTTCGGGTATTTGATCAGGGAAAACATCAGAGTACTTATCCAATAGTCGTAGCGCAGTTGCTTCACAGACTACGGCTTGGTACTTTCAGCTTGTTGGCTAGCATGAGACTCTAACCTTCTGCTCTGGGAAATCGATAGTTGATTCCCCACACCTGATTATAGCTTTGTGGCGATTCAGGAAAGGCATGCCTATTAGGGCATCGTATTTGGCTAAATTTCCAACCAGCATTTCCTGGTGGGGTAGGACTGCAGAACCAAGTTGTATGTTCACACTGAAGGTTTTATGGCGTGTGGATCGTGATCCTTTTACTGCCATATTGACTGGTATGGGTTGGTTAAGGTCTCGAGTGGGGAGTCCATGGACAGAGACAAAGGCATTACTGATCATATCTCTTCCGATTGCGCCAGTGTCGAATAGGACTCGAGCCCTTTTGCCATTGATCAGGATAGTACCTTCTAGAGCGGTGTGTGCTTTGACTGTGGCCGGAGGTCGAACACTGTTGCATTCCACATCGATATACCCAATATGGATTTCTTCATATTTACTGGATTGGGTGTTATCGCTTTCAACATTATTGGCCGACGCCTCTTACTTAATTGCCTTTCCTTTTCCTTTCTTCATAGGACAGTTCTTTGCCATGTGTCCTGTTTTTCCACATTCAAAACATTCTCTTTTTCGCCGTCTCAATTCTTTGGAGGATTTTGTTTTCTTCTTGCAAACCTGTGGGGTATCGTCTTCAGAGTTGCTGGAGGCTTTGTGTTGTGGCTGGCTGTTCCTACCAGAGGGTGTCGGTGTTTTGTAGGCCTTGGTCTCATGGAGAATGGCGTCCTTTCGTTCTGCTCTTGCAATTATTACTGCAATATCATCGCCATCTTCCGCGAGAGGTTCCTCTTCTCGCCGGAGGGTAGGGTGCATGGTGTCGTAGAATCGTCGCTTCAGGATGTATTTGGAGATACTTCCTCTCTCCCTCCGGTCCTTATACATCATTAGGTCTGTAGCCACATCGGTGATTCCCTTAACATACATTCCGTTAACTTGCTGGAGCTGGTTGAATTTGTTGTATAGGAGGTCGTTGGTTATAGAGGATTGGAATTGTCTTTTCAGGTAATCGAGAACTATAGTTCCTCTTAATCTTACGTTCCCGCCGAAATCCTTATAGCATTGGTGGTATGCGTCAGTTGCCTTTCCTTCACAGAATGATCCAATGATAAGTCAGGTTGTAGGGTCTTCCACATCTTTTCCTTGTAAGAGTAGGAAGTGTGAGAGTTCTGTCGCTCCTCGTTCAAAGGCTTCAGGTCTGAGGTCTTTTCCTTCTCCTGTGAACTTCTCTGGGAGGTGGAGTTTGAACTTAGGGGGTTCAAATGCTGCGGGTACCTCCTCTTCTTCAGGCCTTGCCTGAGATTTCTCTCCTCCAGAAGGCCCTCCTCCTGTGCTAGCCATATCTGATTCGCTATTGGATTCGGGGTCGTTTCGAGGTTCAAAGGAAGGCTTCTTTGCTGGAGTAGAAGGGAATTCTCCTGGAGGTTGTGTATCTTCCGTGTTTGCAGGATCGCCCGGCTCTTTAGCAGAGCGCCGGGGTTGTTTCTTTCTTGTAAGGTCTTGCCGTGGGATTTGCTTCCCTCTCCTGGTCGTCAAAGACTCTATCTTGGGTTTGAGATGAAGCCGAATGTGCTGTGATTCTGCCGCTTCTCTCCGCTAGCATTCTGAGGTGGATATCGATAGGTTGATCAGGCCTAAATCCGGGGACAGGTTCTTACACCACTTGCTGAGATTAACAAAACGTAACGTGTTCGCAAGGTGCTAATCACGTTAACGGTAATAGGTACGATAGTTGGCAGGTGGCCTGCTCTTCCAGACTGGAGGCTAGAGCTGAGAACTAAAGGAGGCTTCGAGGGTGTACTGAGGAACAAAGAAGTAACCGTTCAACCAAGTATATTGATATACTGTCTGTCGAAGTCTGCCCTTTCTATCATGGAAACAGGCGGTCTTTAAATACACAAATCTGTTCACGTCTTAACATGAACGAAACTAATCAAAGTGTATCAATCGATACACTTTAGTAAAACTCCTTAATTATCAAAGCGATACTTAAAACAAATCATAAAACAAAACCAAGTATCAAACGATACTTAAAACTAACCAAGTATCAAAGCGATACTTAAAACAAAACATAAAACAAACCAATAACCAAGTACCCGTACCGGTTACATTATTCCTCCGATGGCGGGGTGGTACCAACCCGCCCCTCCTTGTTATGTTTTCATTTCTACGGTCGGAATCCTACGATGTTGTTTATCACCGTTCCCTGAGAATTTTGTCCTTGTGGCATTTCTGATGGTTCAGTCAGGTGTCTCCTCCTCGCCTCGGTGGAGACGGCTTTGCCCCTGAAAAATCTTACCTCCTGGCATAGTTTTTAACACTGCCTGGGGTGGTGTGGGACGATTGGCTGCCAGACACTCATATTGTCTGTACGTTTGTGTGGTTTAGTTCTGGATTGTGGTTGGTGGCTTCACCCATTGCAAGTGGGGCCTACCTTCGATTTGTTTGCTTCCGTTCGCTTGCACTCCCCTTCCAGTTGCGTCGGTTAGGGGTGCCTCTTGCCCCTCATTTGGTCTGGGTTTCCAGACCTGTGGGGCTGGCTTCGGATGGCTCAGCTTACCTTTATTCCGGCTCTGTTGGACTTTGGTTCGGCTAGGTTGGATGGTGTGGCTGGTGCTAGTACCTTTCGGGATCAGTGCTGCACTCGTTTGTAGCTCGTGGTTATGGCTGGCGGGCCCCCCTTGGCTATCTGTTGTTGGGAGATAGGGCTCTGTTTGGTGTCCAAGACCCATGGCTATTTAATGGAACTAGGTATAGGCTGTCCTAAGGCTATCAGACCGTTAATCTGTCTGAGGGGCTGGGGGAGCTGGATGGGCTCTGTGGTGTCTAGTGTATAGGGCTTAGGGGGGACTAATTGGGAGGGGAGAGGCACTAGCGAGTACCGGTCGGGCCTGCGTCTAGTTGGGTGAGGTCTAAGCAAGTGTTTACAGTTAGGCTTGGGCGGTTGGGCGAGACTGCTGAGTGCTGTAAAGTCCCCCGATGGACTGGTTGGCTGATGGCTACCTGTGTGGAGAGTTGATTGTAGCCACCTGATTGGACTTGTTTGGGTCTTATGTGCTGGGTTTTGTGGGGTTTGCTTGGTTGCTTTGGTTTAGTTCTCGATAAGGTGGGAGGAGGCAAGGTACCACGGGTGGGAGATAGGCGCCACTGACCCTCTCAGTCTGTTACTTCCTCTATTTATTTCATTTGTTTAAGATTGTTTTGTTTGGGGAACGGGCAGTGGGTACAGGTCATCCTCACCGGTACCCTCTTCAGAGGTAACTGGCAAACAGGGTTCATAGGGTTGACGGCCTGGCATGCGGGTGCAAGAGGTAGATATCTAGGTCGCCTCCTCCCTGCCATCGTGTCGCCTGAAGGTTTAGTTTGGGTTGTTGGTTTTCTACTGTGGAGGAGGTTTGGTGGGACAGTATTTGGACCAGGTGGTAGTGTTTTATGTTTGTTGGACTAGGAACCTGGTTGGATCGGTCTTTTGCTCAGCTACAGCTACACTTAGTGCTTGTTGGCTTGATACCGGAGGGGCTTCGGACTTGGACTGGAGCAGGTACTTGTAACCAGTATGGGTACTTAGTTATAGGTTTTGTTTTATGTTTTGTTTTATGTAATGTGTTTGCAAGGTGCTAATCACATTATTGGTAATGGATACGATAGTAAGCAGGTAGCCTGCTCTTCTAGAGAGGAGGCGAGTGCTGAGAACTAAAGAAGGCTTCGAGGATGTACTGAGGAACAAAGAAGTAACCGTTCAACCAAGCATATTGAAATACAGTCTGTCGAAGTCTGCCTGTTCTATCATAGAATCAGGTAGTCAGTAACGTGTTCACAAGGTGCTAATCACGTTATCGGTAAAAGATACAATAGTTGGCAGGTGGCCTGTTCTTCCAGAGAGGAGGCGAGAGTGGAGAACTAAAGGAGGCTTCGAGGGTGTACTTAGGAACAAAGAAGTAACTGTTCAACCAAGTATATTGAAATACAGTCAGTCGAAGTCTGCCCTTTCTATCGTAGAAACAGGCAGTCTTTAAATAAACAAATTGGTTCATTTCTAGCATCAACGAAAATAATCAAAGGTATCAATCGATTTATTCCCCAAAATACAATAACTGATTAAACAAACAAAACCTAATAATTATCAAAAACATCGGCTAAAGAATCAAAGGCTTCAAACTCTGCCATCTCCTGTTCATCACAAGGATCACACCAGGGACAAGAACAAATCCTAAGAAAATATTTAGACTCAAAGAAATGCAGGTCACAGTAGTCACGAATACCAGATTCGGGCTGTACATCAACCTAAGCATGGTCGCAATAAGGACAGTAGTCTATGAAGAGGATTTCGAATTAGTCTTCAAGTTGGATAACATCGCGGTTCAACAACAGTCCAATAATCTGTTGTCGCAGCCTCACATTAAGTTCCACATAGTTTGACATTGTTATGGTATTCGGATGGTGATTGGTGATCAGATAAGGTTGTCGAGAGCCTACTCTATAGCTTGATTCTCATCATTGCTGGGTTCGAATTCCAATTCAAAGTATGGTGCCGAAAACCCATGCCTTGCTTTGAGTTCTATCTGCTATCGTTCCATCTCAGTCATCGTTGGTGTCAAGCACATTAGGATGTAATTGATTGTTGGCGTGAGTGATTCGTTTAGCATGTTGTTTTTCCACCATTCGTTCACCATATCCATAGCGTGCTCAAGTCCTTCCAGTGGTTCCCAACTGTTTTCGCTCGTCGGATATCCTTTCCATTTGACAAGGAACTGATCATTTCCATGCCAAAGATGGTTGTCTCGGATTTCTTCAACTTCCCATTCATCTTTCTTGTCAATGATGATAGGTGCAGGTCAGGAGTCGATTCTTCCAGTGAACTTGGAGTCGATATTTGGGTGGAATTGCTGGACAGTAGAGGTGTAACGTGTTCGCAAGGTGCTAATCACGTTATCGGTAATAGATATGATAGTTGGCAGGTGGCCTGCTCTTCTAGAGAGCAGGCGAGAGCTGAGAACTAAAGGAGGCTTCGAGGGTGTACTGAGGAACAAAGAAGTAACCGTTCAACCAAGTATATTGAAATACTGTCTGTCGAAGTCTGCCTTTTCTATCGTAGAAACAGGCGGTCTTTAAATACACAAATCTGTTCATGTCTAGCATCAACGAAACTAATCAAAGGTATCAATCGATACACTTTGGTAAAACTCTTTAAGTATCAAAGCGATACTTAAAACAAAACATAAAACAAAACCAAGTAGCAGACGATACTTAAAACAAACCAAGTATCAAAACGATACTTAAAACAAAACATAAAATAAAACCAAGTATCAGACGATACTTAAAACAAACCAAGTATCAAAGCGATACTTAAAACAAAACATAAAACAAAACCAAGTATCAGACGATACTTAAAACAAACCAAGTATCAAAACGATACTTAAAACAAAACATAAAACAAATCCACTAACCGAGTACCCGTACCGGTTACATTCCCCAAAACAAAACAACTGTTTAAACAAACAAAACCTAATAATCATCAAAAGCGGATTCTGAGAAACTCATGGCTTCAGTTTCTGCAAGAAATTCCTCATCATAAGTATCACACCAGGGGCAAGAGGAAACTCTAAGGAAACACTTAGACTCGAAGAAATCTAAATCACAGTAGTCACGAATACCAGATTCGTGCTGTACATCAACCCAAGCATGATCACAATCTGGACAGTAGTCAATCCAGAGTATTTCGAAGTAGTCTTCAAGTTGGATAGCATCGCGGTTCCACAACAGTCCAACAACCTGTTGTCGCTGCCTCACATTGAGCTCCACATAGTTTGATATCGTTATGGTATTCGGATGGTGATTGGTGACTAGATAAGGTTGTCGAGGGCCTGCTCCATAGCTTGATTCTCCTCATCGCTGCTTTCAATCTCTGACTCAAAGTGTGGTGCCCAAAATCCATCTCTAGCTTCGAGTCTTGCATGCCATCGCTCAGTTTCTGGCATTGTAGGTGTCCAGCACATGGTGATATAATTGATTGTTGGGGGGAGGGATTCGTTTGGCATGTTGTCTGTGGACCATTCGTTCACCATATCATAGCGTGCTGTAGTCCCTCTAGTGGTTCACAACTATTTTCGCACGTCGGATATCCTTTCCACTTGACTAGGAACTGATCGTTTCCATGCCAAAGGCTGTGCTCTCGGATTTCTTCAACTTCCCATTCATCTTTCTTTTCAATGATGATAGGTGCGGGTCAAGACTGGGTTCTTCGGGGGAACTTGGAGTCGTCATTTGGGTGGAACCGTTTGACCGCAGAGGCGTCAAAGACTGCAGTATTGCGGCGGTACATGCGTCCATCCATCTCGATAGTGTAGTTCTCTGTATGCTCGTCAAAGGATATGAGTTTGAAGGGTCCACGCCATCGGGGTTGCAGTTTCTTGCTGCGTCCAACATTGGTAATGAACATGTTACCATGTACCATGAGCATGTCTCCTGGTGAGATCGGGATATGTTTACGTCGTGGTTTCTCGGCAGTAGTGGTGCTTCGGAATCGGGCAGCTTTAACAGCTTGGAAGGCATCGTTCCGAATTGCTTGGTGGCGGTTTGGGTGGTTGTCAGAGGCAGGGACTGAGGAGTTCTTGAATAGTGTTGTAGGTAGGAGGGCGTATTGACGGCCAAAGACTGCCTTGTATGGTGACATTCCCAAGGTATCTGAAAATCCGGCATTGATATATGCAGCGAGCTCAAGAAGGGCTGGTTCCCAGTTGGTTTGTCGTTCATTTATCATGTTCCTAATTCTGGTCTTAACTTCGCGGATTTTTCGTTCTGCCTGGCCATTAGTCTCATGGTGTCCAGGGGTAGCCACAATGTGGTTTATTCCGAGGGAGGTTAAGGTTTGCTTCCAGAATCTGGCAGTAAAATGGGGATCAGCGTCACTGACAATAGAAAAGGGGTACCCATGGGGGGTAAACAGGTATCGTTGGAGGTTATTCCAGGTGTCTTTGGAGGTATTGGTAACTTTCATTGGAAGGAGCCAGGTATATCCAGAAAGTCGGTCCACAGCTACCAAGATGGTGTTAAATCCAGCGGATTTGTTGAATGGTCCTGCGAAATCGATGGCATACGATTCGAATATTTCACATGGTAGTGGGAGGGTCTGTGCTTTCCCTTCAGGTAGTTGTGTTCGCTCCTTATTTGCCTGGCAGAGTTCACATTGTTTGACAAAATCGCGGAAGTCCTTTCGCATTTCAGGCCAGTAAACATATTCTGAGGCATATTGAAGGTTGCGGTCGGCACTATGGTGTCCCTTGTTGTGAATCTCGGATATGACATATTCTCTAATAGTCATTCCATTGAACATATGACCTTTTGGTATGTATAGGCAATGTTCACCATAACGTGTGCTGGTAAAGACCATTCCATTAGATATGTTGTAGGGGACGAGGTCTTCATGCCTGGAGCTATCCATGGCTTTGAAGTAAATTGGGTCATGGCGATACCCTGCTATCATTTGGCTTCGGAATGAGGAGGTTAATTCTTCTGTGGTTGATCTAACATCTCGTTCATCCTCGATTAGGGATCCTCTTCTTGGTTCGATAGGGGCTTCCTCTTCCTCAAAGGTTTTGTAGAGTTGACGCCGATGCTCGGCAATAGTAGGGGGTATGACCGAGACAATAGTTTCATTGTTGTATACTTGTAAGGGTCCACCATATAGTGGTCGTCAATCGATTATGGGAGGAGAGGATGGCGGGGCTGACTGTGGGGGTTGTAAATACGACATTGCATCCACGTAGGCTGCTGCTTGTTCGAGTTCTTCAAGACCTTGGTATCACGTTGGAGCAGGGTTAAGGACATGAGGGTGTTGGGTTGGCTCATTTCCATCGATCATCTCTTCTTCTCCTTCTGCGGTATCGAAGCTGGTGTCTTTGGAATCATCAGCAGGCATATAGTATGGTCGCTGGTATCCGTTGCCGAACTTGATCTCAGTTTGGTGAAAAGGGCAGGTGTCGTGATAACAGTGGGACCAGTGGATTCTGCTTTGTTCAAGTTCGTGAGGAGGTGTGCTGCGGAGCGTGCAATTGTCTTTCCATTCTTCATCAACGTTCTTTCCTCGTTCTGTTCCGGCAGCACTGTACATGGTGTAAGAGAAAGGATAAGAGGGAGCGGCAGAGCTGGCGGTAGCCATTGATGGTTCTTGTTCATAGGAGGTGTCGTCAGGGCTGTCCTCGCTTTGTCTTGTGTGGTCGTGGACAAGGGGAGGGTTTGCAAGGTCTTGATTCTCGTATAGGCGGGAGAGAGCATCTGCTAAATAGTTTGTTCTTCCACGGGTATAGATGATTTTTGCATCGTATTTGCTGATCTCGCCTATCCATCTTGTTCTTCTGCTTCCTGGTATCTTTTCTGTTTTAAGATTAGTGAGAGGTTGGTGGTCGGTAACAATAGTGAAGGTATTGCCGATCAGGATGTGATTGAAAGCGGCGAGATCATCAATCACAGCTAGGGCTTCCTTGTCTGTTGTTCCATAGTTCATCTGTGAGTTAGTGAACTTTCTGCTGTGTAATGCTGCCGGCCTTGCCGTTTCATGGGAGGCCCCTTGCCCAACCCATGCTCCAACTCCAACATCCGATGCATCAGTAATCAACCATATCGGTTCTGGTTTACTATAGTCGATAGGTTGAATAACGTTGGCGTTTTTGATCAAACCCTTGATGTTGGTAAAGGGTTGGTCATGAGTGTGGGTCCAGGCAAATTCTGCGTTGCCGGTAAGGTCTGTGAGCGGCGCTGTCACAGTGGCGTGGTGTGGGAGGAACTGGGAAAAGTAGTTGACTAGTCCTAGGAATCGCATGTGTTCTTTTTGATTCTGGGGTGTTGACCATTCCGTTAAATAGGCTATTTTTCCTGGGGCTGCATGTATTCCTTCATCATCTATAACATGTCCTAGGATATCGAGTTTATCGGCAAACAGGATTGATTTGTTTCTGCTAGCGTAAAATTTCGCTTCCATAAGTTTGGTACAAACCAAACCTATATGGTAGGCGTGTTCTGTTACGGTGTTCAAGAAGATGAGAATATCATGAATGTAGACCCAAACAAAATGGTGGAGGTATTCGCTTAGGAGGTTTTCCATAATTCGCATAAAGGTGGCGGGCGCATTCATATCACCTTGTAACATAACTCGGCTAATGAAACTTACGAAGGGTGTTTTGAAACTGATGTAGCGTTCGCTTTCTGTGTCTAACCTTGTTTGGAAGTAGGCATCGCTTAGGTCAATCGTACTTCGGAATCTAGCCCGTCCAACTGCATTTAGGATCTGGGTTTGGTTTGGGATAGCGGAGCTGTCCATAACCGTGTTTTCATTCCGTAGTTTGAGATCAACCAAGGGGCGGATTCTTTTGCCATCTGCTTTGGGTTGAACAAATATAGGAGCGGCACCTGGGGCTTCTGCCCGGTAGATGACTCCTCTTCTTTGTTGTTGGTTGATACAATCACAAGGTGGGCTTTTGTATGTGTCAGGAATAGAGTAGGTGTGTTTGTTCTTGAGATTGGAGGGGTCTCGGAGGCGGATGTGGTGATTCACCTCTCTCATAGGTGGTAGTTCTTCGGGTATATGATCAGGGAAAACATCAGAATACTCATCCAATAGTCGTAGGGCAGTTGTTTCACAGACTGCGGCTCGGTATTCTCCGCTTGTTGGCTTGTATGAGACTTTGACCTTCTGATCTGGGAAATCGATAGTTGATTCCCCACAGCTGATTATAGCTTTGTGACGATTCAGGAATGGCATGCCTATTAGGGCATCGTATTTGGCTAACTTTCCAACCAGCATTTCTTGTGGGGGTAGGACTACAGAACCAAGTCGAATTGTTGCACTACAGGTTTTATGGCTGGTGGATCGTGATCCTTTTACTGCCATATTGACTGGTATGGGTTGGTTAAGGTCTCGGGTAGGGAGTCCATGGACAGAGACAAAGGCATTACTGATCATATCTCTTCCGATTGCACCAGTGTCGAATAGAACTCGAGCCTTTTTGCCATTGATCAGGATAGTGCCTTCTAGAGCAGTGTGTTTTTTGAATATAGCCGGAGGTCGAACACTGTTGCATTCCACATCGATGTATCCAATGTGAATCACTTCATATTCACTGGATGGAGCGTAATCGCTTTCAATATGGTTCGCCGATGCCTCTTTTTTTATAGCCTTTCCTTTTCCTTTCTTCGTAGGACAGTTCTTTGCCATGTGCCCTGTTTTTCGACATTCAAAGCATTCTCCCTTTTGCCGTCTCGATTCTTGGGAGGATTTTGTTTTCTTCTTGAAAACTCGTGGGGTATCGTCTTCAGAGTTGCTGGAGGCTTTGTGTCGTGGCTGGCTGTTCCTATTAGAAGATGTCTGTGTTTTGTAGGCCTTAGTCTCATGGAGAATGGCGTCCTTTCGTTCTGCTCTAGCAATTATTACTGTAATATCATCGCCGCCTTCCTCGAGTGGTTCTACCTCTCGCCGGAGGGTAGGGTGCATAGTGTCGTAGAATCGTCGCTTCAGGATGTATTTAGAGATACTTCCTCTCTCTATTCGGTCCTTATATATTATTAGGTCAGTAGCCACATCGGTGATTTGCTTGACATGTGTTCCGTTAACTTGCCGGAGCTGGTTGAATTTATAGTATCGGAGGTCGTTAGTTATAGAGGATTGGAATCGTCCTTTCAAGTAATCGAGAACTGTAGATTCTCTTAATCTTACATTCCCGCCGAAGTCCTTATAGCATTGGTGGTATGCGTCGGTTGCCTTTCCTTCACAGAATGATCCAATGATAAGTCAGGTTGTAGGGTCTTCCACATCTTTTCCTTGTAAGAGTAGGAAGTGTGAGAGTTCTGTGGCCCATCGTTCAAAAGCTTCAGGTTTGAGGTCGTTCCCTTCACCTGTGAACTTCGCTGGGAGGTGAAGTTTAAACTTAGGGGGTTCAAATGCTGCAGGTGCCTCCTCTTCTTCAGGCCTTGCCTGAGATTTCCCTCCTCCAGAAGGCCCTCCTCCTGTGCTAGCCATATCTGAATCGCTACTAGATTCGGGGTCGTTTGGAGGTTCAAAGGAAGGCTTCTTTGCTCGAGTAGAAGGGAATTCTCCTGGAGGTTGTGTATCTTCCGTGTTTGCAGGATCGCCGGGCTCTTTAGCAGAGCGCCGGGGCTGTTTCTTCCTTGTACGGTCTTGCCGTGGGATTTGCTTCCCACTCCTTGTCGTCAAAGACTCTATCTTGGGTTTGAGATGAAGCCGAATGTACTGTAGTTCTGCCGCTTCTCTCCGCTAGCATTCTGAGGTGGATATCGATAGGTTGATCAGGCCTAAATGCGGGACAGGTTCTTAACCACTTGCTGAGGTTAAAAAAATGTAACGTGTTCGCAAGGTGCTAATCACTTTATCGGTAATAGATACGATAGTTGGCAGGTGGCCTGCTCTTCCAGAGAGGATGCGAGAGCTGAGAACTAAAGGAGGCTTCGAGAGTGTACTGGGGAATAAAGAAGTAACTGTTCAACCAAGTATATTGAAATACTATCTGTCGAAGTCTGCCTCTTCTATCATAGAAACAGGCAGTCTTTAAATACACAAATCTGTTCATGTCTAGCATGAATGAAACTAATCAAAGGTATCAATCAATACACTTTGGTAAACTCCTTAAGTATCAAAGCGATACTTAAAACAAAACCAAGTATCAAAGCGATACTTAAAACGAAACATAAAGCAAAACCAATAACCGAGTACCCGTATCGGTTACAATGAGCCTATCACCTGGTGGGATAGGGATATGTTTGTGTCATCACTTCTGAGCAGTAGTGGTGCTTCGGAATTAGGAAGCTTTAACAACTTGGCAGGCATCGTTCCGAATTGCTTGAAGGCGGTTTAAGTGGTCATCAGAGGCAGGGATTGAGGAGTTCTTGAATAGAGCTGTAGGTAGGAGAAGGTATTGACCGCCGAAGATTGCCTTGTATGGGAACATTCCCAAGGTGTCTGAAAATCCGACATTCATATATGTGGCCAGTTCAACAAGGGCTGGTTCCCAGTTGGTCTGTCGTTCATTCATCATATTACTGATTCAGGTCTTAACTTCGCGGATTTTTCGTTCTGCTTGGCCATTAGTCTCATAGTTTCCAGGGGCAGCTATAATGTGGTTTATTCCGAGGGTGGTCAAGGTTTGCTTCCAGAATCTGGCGGTGAAATGGTGATCAGCATCACTGACAATAGATAAGGGGTACCCATGAGGGGTAAATAGGTCTGCTTGGAGGTTATTCCAGGTGTCTTGTGAGGAATCGGTAATCTTCATTAGTAAGAGCCATCTGTATCTTGAAAACCGATTCACAGCTACCAAGATGGTGTCATATCCTGCAGATTTGTTAAATGGTCCAGCGAAATCGATGGCATTGGATTTGAAGATTTCACATGGTAGTTGGAGGGTCTGCACTTTTCCTTGAGGTAGTTGCGTTCGCTCCATATTTGCCTGGCAAAGTTCACATTGTTTGACGATATCGTGGTAGTCCTTTCGCATTTCACGACAGTAAACATATTCTGAGGCATATTCGAGGTTGCAGTCCGTACTGCGGTGTCCTTTGTTGTGGATTTCGGCAATGACATATTCCCTAATAGCCATTTCATTGAACATATGGCCCTTCCGGATGTATAGGCAATGATTACCATAATGGGTGCTGGTATAGACCATTCCGTTGTATATGTTGTAGGGGGTGAGGTCTCCATGTCTGGAGCTATCGAAAGCTTTGAAGTAGATTGGCTCATGGTGATATCCTGCTATCATTTGGCTTCGGAAAGAGGAGGTTAGTTCTTCTGTGGTTGATCTAACATCTCATTCATCCTCAATGAGAGATCCTCTTGTCGGTTCGATACACGTTTCCTCTTCTTCTTCATAGGTTTCATAGAATTGTCTGCGATGCTCTCGAATCGTGGGAGGCATAACAGAAAAAATTGTTTCATTGTTGTAAGCTCGTATGGGTCCATGGTAGAGTGGTCGTGAATCAATTGTGGGAGGAGAGGATGGCGGTGCTGACTGCGGGGGGTGTAGGTCGGAGATTACATCCACTTGGGCTGCAGCCTTTTCGAGTTCTTCAAGACCTTGGTATCGTGTAGGGATAGGGTTAACAGTAAGGGGAGGTTGGGCCGCTTCATCTTCATCGATTATCTCTTTTGCTGTAGTGTTGAAGCTGGTGTTTTTTCAATCGTCAGCAGATATATGGTATGATCGCTAGTATCTGTTGCCGAATTTAATCTCAGTTTGGTGAAAAGGGCAGTTATCGAAGTAGCAGTGGAACCAGTGGAGTCTGCTTTGTTCAAGCTGGTGAGAAGGTGTGCAGTGGACGGTGTAATTGTCTTTCCACTGGTCATTAATGTCCTTTCCCCGTTCAGTTCCTGCAGCTCTGTACATGGTATAAGAGAAAGGATTGGAGGGAGCGGCAGAGCTGGCAATAGCCATCAATGGTTCTTTTTCATACGAGGTGTCGTCAGGGCTGTCTTCGCTTTGTCTTGTATGGTCATGAACAAGGGGTGAGTTTGTGAGTTCTTGGTTCTTATATAGGCGGGAGAGAGCATCAGCTAAATAGTTCCATCGTCCAGGGGTATATATAATTGTTGCATCGTATTTGCTGATTTCTCCTCTCCATCGTGTTCTTCTCCTTCCAGGAACCTTTTCCATTTTAAGGTTAGTATGGGGCTGATGGTCTTTGACAATGGTGAAGGTATTGCTCATCAGAATGTGGTTGAATGAGGCAAGGGCATCAATCACAGCAAGGGCTTCCTTGTCCATCATTCCGTAATTCATCTGTAAACTAGTAAACTTTCTGCGGTGTACTGCTGCTGGTCTTGCCATTTCATGGGAGGCTCTTTGTCCAACCCATGCTCCAAATCCAACATCCAATATATTAGTAATCAGCCATATCAGTTCTGGTTTGCTGTAGTCGATAGGTTGGATAACATTGGCGTTTTTAATCAATTGATTGATGTTGGTAAAGACTTTGTTATGAGTGTGGGTCCAGACAAATTCTGCATTGCCGGTAAGGTGTGTGAGTGGTGCTGTCACAGTAGTGTGGTGTGGTAGGAACTGGGAAATATAGTTGACTAGTCCTAGGAACCGCATAAGTTCCTTCTGATTCTGGGGTGTTGTCCATTCCATTAAACAGGATATTTTTCCAGGGGCTGCATGTATTCCCTTGTCATCTATAATATGTCCTAGGATATCGAGCTTGTCAGTAAGTAGGATTGATTTGTTTCTGCTAGCGTAGAACCTAGCTTCCCTTAGTTTGGTACAAACCAAACCTATATGGTAGGCGTGTTCTGTTTTGGTATTCGACAAGGTGAGAATATCATTAATGTAGACCCAAAGAAAATGGCAGAGGTATTTGCTTAGAAGGTTTTCCATAATTCACATGAAGGTGGCGGGCGCATTCATAGCACCTTGCAACATAACTTGGCTAATGAAATGTCCGAAGGGTATTTTGAAACTGTTATAATGTTCGGATTCTGGATCTAGCCTTGTTTGGAAGTAGGCATCGCTTACATCAATCTTGCTTCGGAATCTAGCGCGTCCAACTGCATTCAAGATCTGTGTTTGATTTGGGATAGCGGAGCTGTCCATAACCGTATTTTCATTTCATAGTTTGAGGTCAACCAAGTGGCGGATTCTTTTGCCATCTGCTTTGGGTGGGACAAATATAGGAGCGGCACCTGGGGCTTCTGCTCGGTAGATGACTCCTCTTCTTTGTTGTTGGTTGATTCAGTCACATAGTGGGCTTTTGTATGCATCAGGGATAGAGTAGGTGGGTTGGTTCTTAAGATTGGAGCGGTCTCTGAGATGGATGTGGTGGTTCACCTCTCTCATAGGTGGTAGTTCTTCGCGTATATGATAAGGAAAAACATCACAGTATTTATAACGTGTTCGCAAGGTGCTAATCAAATTGTCGGTAATGAATACGATAGTTGGTAGGTGGCCTGCTCTTCCGGAGAGGAGGCTAGAGCTGAGAACTAAAGCAGGCTTTGAGGGTGTACTGAGGAACAAAGAAGTAACTGTTCAATCAAGTATATTGAAATACTGTCTGTCAAAGTCTGCCTTTTCTATTGTAGAAACAGGTGGTCTTTAAATACACAAATTTGTTTATGTCTAGCATGAACGAAACTAATCAAAAGTATCAATCGATACTCTTTGGTAAAACTAATTAAGTATCAAAGTGATACTTAAAACAAAACATAAAACAAAACCAAGTATCAAACGATACTTAAAACAAACTAAGTATCAAAGCAATACTTAAAACAAAACATAAAACAAAACCAATAACTGAGTACCTGTACCGGTTACAGTATTCATCCAATAGTCATTGGGTAGTTGCTTTAAAGACTGCAGCTCGGTACTCTCCGCTTGTCGCCTTGCATGAGACTCTGACCTTCTGATCTGGGAAATCGATGGTTGATTCCCCACACCTGATTATAGCTTTGTGGTGGTTCAGAAATGGCATTCCTATGGGGCCATCTTATTTGGCTAGGTTTCCAACCAGCATCTCCTGGGGTAGTAGGATGACAGAACCAAGTCGGATAGTTGTGCTACAAGTTTTATGGCTTGTTGATCGTGACCCTTTTACTGCCATATTGACTGGTATGGGTTGGTTAAGGTCCCGAGTTGGGAGTCCATGGACAGAGACAAAGGCATTGCTGATCATATCTCTTCCGATTACGCTGGTGTCAAATAGGACTCGTGCCTTTTTGCCATTTATCAGAATAGTACCTTCAAGGACGGTGTGTGCTTCAAATGTAGCGAGAGGTCAGACACTATTACACTCCACATCGATATACCCGATATTGATTTCCTCATATTCGCTGGATTGAGAATTATCGCTATCACTCTCAATATTGTTGGCCGATGCTTCTTGATTAATCGCCTTTCATTTCCCTTTCTTTGTAGGGCAGTTTTTTGCCATGTGTCCTGTTTTTCCACATTCAAAACATTCTCCTTTCTGCCTTCTCGATTCGTTAGAGAATTTGGATTTCTTCTTGAAAACTGGAGGTTATCGTCTTTAGAGCTATTGGAGGGCTTGTGTCGTGGTTGACCATTCCTGCTAGAGGATGTCTGTGTCTTTTAAGCCTTGGTTTCATGGAGGATGGCATCCTTTTGTTCTGCTCTTGTAATTGTTGTTGCAATATCGTCGTCTTGTTCCTCCAGAGGTTCCACCTCTCGACGGAGGGTAGGATGCATAGTATCATTCAATCGTCGCTTAAGGATGTATTTGGACATTCTTCCTTTCTTCATTTGGTCCTGATACATCCAGAAATCTGTAGCAATATCTGTAATTCTCTTGATATGCGTTCCATTAACCTGCTGGAGCTGGTTGAATTTGTTGTATAGGAGGTCATTGGTAATAGAGGATTGGAATCGTCCTTTCAGATAATCGAGGACTGTAGATCCTCTGAATCTTACATTTCTGCCGTAATCATTATAGCATTGGTGGTATGCGTCGGTTGCCTTTCCTTCACAGAATGATCCAATGTATAGTCCGGTTGTAGGGTCTTCCACATCTTTCCCTTACATGAGAAGTTATTGTGTGAGCTCCGTTGCCCATCGGTTAAAGGCTTCAGGTTTGAAGTCTTTTCCTTCTGCTGTAAACTTTGCTGGGAGGTGGAGTTTAAACTTAGGAGGTTTAAATACTGTAGATACCTCCTCTTCTTCAGGCATAGCCTGAGAATTTCCTCCTCCGAGGGGCCCTCCTCCTGTGCTCACCATGTCTGATTCACTACTGGATTCGGGGTCGATTGGTGGTTCCAAGAAAGGCTTCTTTGCTGGGGTAGAAGGGAATTCTGTTGGAGGTTGTATGTCTTCCGTATTTGCAGGTTCGTCCGGCTCCTTAGCAGAGCAGCGGGGTTGTTTCTTTCTTGTAAGGTCTTGTTGGGGGATTTGCTTCCTACTCCTAGTCATCAAAGACTCTGTCTTAGATTTGAGATGAAGCCGAATGTGCCGTGATTCTGCCACTTCTCTCCGCTAGTGTTCTGATGTGGATATCGATAGGTTGATCTGGCCTAAATCCAGGAACAGGTTCTTAACCACGTGCTGAGGTTAAAAAAATGTAATGTGTTCGCAAGGTACTAATCACGTTATCGTGAAAGATACAATAGTTGGAAGGTAGCCTGCTCTTGCGGGGAGGAGGCGAGGGCTGAGAACTAAAGGAAGCTTCGAGGGTTTACTGGGGAACAAAGAAGTAACCATTCAACCAAGTATATTGAAATACTGTCTGTCGAAGTCTGCCTTTTCTGTAGTAGAAACAGGCGGTCTTTAAATACAAAAATCAGTTCATGTCTAGCATGAACGAAACTAATCAAAGGTATCAATCGATACACTTTGGTGAAACTAATTAAATATAAAGGCAATACTTAAAACCAAACCAATAACCAAGTACCTGTACAAGTTACATGGTCTTTAAATACACAAATCTGTTCACGTCTAGCATGAACGAAACTAATCAATGGTATTAATTGAGACACTTTGGTAAAACTAATTAAGTATCAAAGCGATACTTAAAACAAACATAAAACAAAACCAAGTATTAAATGATACTTAAAACAAAACATAAAATGAAACTAAGTATCAAATGATATTTAAAACAAACCAATTATTAAAGCGATACTTAAAACAAAACATAAAATAAACCAAGTATCAAAGCAATACTTAAAACAAAATATAAAACAACCCTATAACCGACTACCCTTACCGGTTATATTCCCGAAAACAAAACAACTGCTTAAACAAACAAAACCTAATAATCATCAAAAGCGGAATCTGAGAAACTAAAAGCTTCAGTTTCCGCTACCTGTTCTTCATCATAAGTGTCATATCAGGGATAAGAAGAAATCCTAAGAAAACATTTAGACTCAAAGAAATGCAAATCGCAGTAGTCACAAATACTAGATTCATCCTGTATATCAACTCAAGTATTATCGCAATCAGGACAGTAGTCTATTCAGAGGACGTTAAAGTAGTCTTCAAGTTGAATAACATTGCGGATCAGCAACACTCCAACGATCTGTTGTGGCAGCCTCACAATGAGTTCCACATAGTTTGACATCGTTATGGTATTCGGATAGTGGATGGTGATCAGATAAGGTTGTCGAGAGCCTGCTCCATAGCTTGATTTTCCTCATCACTGCTTTCGAATTCTGATTCAAAATAGGGTTCCCAAAACCTATCTCTAGCTTCGAGTTCTGCATGCCATCGTTCAGCTTCTGGCATTGTAGGTGTCCAGCACATGGTAATGTAATTGAACATTGGGGGGAGGGATTCGTTTGGCATGTTGTCTTTCCACCAATCATTCACCATATCCATTACGCACTCTAGTGATTCTAGTGGTTCCCAGGTGTTTTCGCTCATTGGGTATCCTTTCTATTTGACCAGGAACTGATCATTCCCATGCCACAGGCGGTGGTCTGGATTTCTTCAACTTCCTATTCATCTTTCTTATCAATAATGATAGGTGCTGGTTGAGAGTGGATTCTTCCAGGGTACTTGGAGTCATCATTTGGGTGGAATTGCTGGACAGCAGAGGCATCGAAAACTTCAGTATTGTGGCGGTACATGCGTCCATCCATCTGAACATTGTAGTTTTCTGTATGCTCGTCAAAGGATAAGACCTTGAAAGGTCCTCGCCATTGGTGTTGTAGTTTCTTGCTGCATCCAACATTGGTAATGAACATGTTTCCATGTACCATGAGCATATCACCTAGTGTAATAAGGACAAGTTTATGTCATTGCTTCTGAGCAGTAGTGGTGATTCAGAATCGGGCAGCTTTAATAGCTTGAAAGGCACCAGTCCGAATTGCTTGATGGCGGTTTACGTGGTCATCGGAGGCAGGGACTGAGGAGTTATTAAATAGAGTTGCAGGTAAGACAGGGTATTGGTGGCCGAAGATTGCCTTGTACAGAGACATTCCCAAGGTGTCTGAATATCTGGCATTGATATATGCAGTGAGCTCAACCAGGGCTGATTCTCAGTTGGTTTGTCGTTCATTGATCATGTTCCTAATTCTGGCCTTGACTTTGCGGATTTTTCGTTCCCCTTGGCCATTAGTTTCATGATGTCCTGGAGCAGCCGTAATATGGTTTATTTCGAGGGAGGTCATGGTTTGCTTCCTGACCCTGGTGGTGAAACAGGGATCACCATCACTGACAATAGACAAGGGGTATCCGTGGGGGTAAATATGTATCATTGGAGGTTATTCCAGCTGTCTTTACAGGAGTCGGTAACCTTCATTAGTATGAGCCATGTGTTTCCGGAAATCCAATCCACAGCTACCAAGATGGTATCATATCTGGGGGACTTGTTGAATGGTCCTGAGAAATCAATTGCATAGGATTGGAATAATTCACATGGTAGCAGGAGGGTCTGCGCTTTCCCTTCCCGTAGTTGTGTTCATTCCTTATTTGCCTAGCAGAGTTCACATTGTTTGATGAAATCGCCGAAGTCTTTTCGTATTTCAGGCTAGTAGACATATTCTGAGGCATATTGGAGGTTGCAGTCCGCAATATGGTGTCCTTTATTGTGGATTTCGGTAATGACATATTCCCTAATAGTTATTGCCTTGAACATGTGACCTGTGGGAATGTATAGTCAATGTTCACCATAACGGGTACTGGTATATAGAATTCCATTGGATATGTTGTCGGGGGTGAGATCTCCATGTCTAGAGCTATCCATAGCTTTGAAGCAGATTGAGTCATGGTGATATCCGGTTATCATTTGACTTCGAAAGGAGGAGGTTAATTCATTTGTAGTTGATCTGACATCTCATTCATCCTCAATGAGAGATCCACTTGTTGGTTCGATAGGGGCTACTTTTTCTTCAAAGCTTTCATTGAGTTGGTGGTAATGGTCAGGAATCATGACAGGAATGACGGAAACAATGGTTTCATTATTGCATGCTCGTAAGGGTCTACTATAAAGTGGTCATGAATTGTGTATGGGGGAACAGGAAGGCGCAGCTGACTGTGGATGGTGTAGTTAGGATATTGCATCCAGGTAGGCTGCTGCTTGTTTGAGTTCTTCAAGACATTGGTGTCGTCTTGGGACAGGATTAAGAGCAAGTGGAGGTTGGATCGAACTATCTTCATCCATTATCTCTTCTGCTCCTTCCGCAGTGTCGAAACTGGTGTTTTTGGAATCATCTGCAGACATATAGTAGGGTCACTGGTATCTGTTGCCGAACTTAATCTCAGTCTGGTGAAAAGACCAGGTATTAAGGTAACAGGGGGACCAGTGTAGTCTGCTTTGTTCAAGCTCACGAGGAGGTATGCTGTGGAAGGTGCAATTGCCTTACCATTCGTCATCAATGTTCTTTCCTCATTCTGTTCCAGCAGCTCTGTACATGGTATAAGAGAAAGGATTAGAGGAAGCGGCAGAGCTGACAGTAGCCATCGAGGGTTCTTGTTCATAGGAGGTGTCGTCAGGGCTGTCTTCGCTTTATCTTGTGTGGTCATGAACAAGGGGAAGGTCTGTGAGTTCTTGATTCTCATATAGGTGAGAGAGAGCATTAGCTAAATAGTTCGTTCTTCAAGGGGTATAGATGACTTTTACATTGTATTTGCTGATCTCGCCTATCCATCGTGTTCTTCTCCTTCTATCTACTTTTTCTGTCTTAAGATTAGTGAGAGGTTGGTGGTCGGTAACAATGGTGAAGGTATTGCCAATCAGTATTTGGTTGAAAGTGGCAAGAGCATCAATCACAACAAGGGCTTCCTTGTCTGTTGTTCCATATTTCCTTTGTGAATTAGTGAACTTCCTGCTGTATAATGCCACCAGTCTTGCTGTTTCAAGAGAGGCCCCTTGTCCAACCCATACTCTAACTCCAACATCCGATACATCCGTAATCAGCCATATCAGGTCTGGTTTACTGTAGTCGATAGGTTGTATTACATTGGTGTTTTTAATCAATTCCTTGATATTGGAAAAGGCTTGGTCATGAGTGTGGGTACAGAATAATTCTGCATTGCCGGTAAGGTCTGTGAGCGGTGCTGTCACAGTGGTATGGCGTGGTTGAAACTGGGAGATATAGTTGACTAGTCCTAAGAATCGCATGAGTTTCTTTTGATTTTACGGTATTGTCCATTCTGTTAAACAGGATATTTTTCCAGGAGCTGCATGTATTCCTTCATCATCTATAACATGTCCTAAGATATCGAACTTATCGGCACACAGGATTGATTTGTTTCTGCTAGCGTAGAACTTAGCTTCCCTTAGTTTGGTACAAACCAAACTTATATGGTAGGCATGTTCTATTTTGGTGTTAGAGAAGATGAGAATATCATCAATGTAAACTCATACAAAATGGTGAAGGTATTCACCAAGGAGCTTTTCCATAATTTGCATAATGGTGGCTGGCGCATTCATTTCACATTGTAACATAACTCGACTAATGAAACTCCCGAAGGGTGTTTTGAAACAGTTGTAGTATTCGCTTTCTGGATCTAACCTTGTCTCGAAAAAGAATACCCATCGCTTAGGTCAATCTTACTTCGGTATCTAGCCTGTGCAACTGCATTCAGGATCTGGGTTTGATTTGGGATAGCAGAGCTGTCCATAACCGTGTTTTCATTTCATAGTTCCAGGTCAACTAAGGAGCAGATTCCTTTGCCATCTGCTTTGGGTTGAACAAACATAGAAGCAGCACCTGAGACCTCTGCTCAGTAGATGATTCCTCTACTTTGTTGTTGGTTGATCTAGTCATATAGCGGGCTTTTGTATGCGTCAGGGATAGAGTAGGTGGGTTGGTTCTTAAGATTAGAAGGGTCTCGGAGATGGATATGATGGTTTACTTCTCTCATAGGCAGTAGTTCTTCAGGAATCAGATCAGAGAAAACATCAGAGTATTCATCCAACTGGTGTTGGGCAGTTGCTTCATAGACTGCGGCTCGATACTCTCCGCTTGTTGGCTTGCAAGAAACTCTGATCTTTTGTTCTGGGAAATCGATGGTTGATTCCCCAAATCTGATTATTGCTTGGTAGCGGTTCAGGAATGGCATTCCTATCAGGGCATTGTATTTGGCTACATTTCCCCACTAGCATCTCCTGGGGGAGG
>NW_003298796.1:153282-164083 GCF_000151645.1 Tuber melanosporum
GGGAGGTAGGACAGCAGAGCCAAGTCGAATAGTTGCGCTACAGATTTTGTGACTTGGTGATCGTGACCCCTGTGTGGCTATATTGACAGGTATGGGCTGGTTAAGGTCGCAGGTTGGTAGTCCATGGATAGAGACAAAGGCATTGCTGATCATGTCTCTTCCAATTGTGCCAGTGTCCAATAGGACTCGAGCCTACTTGCCATTGATCAGAATAGTATCTTCCAGGGTGGTGTGTGCTTGGAATGTCGCAGGAGGTCAGATCCTATTGCATTCCATATCGATATATCTGATATGGATCTCCTCATATTCGCTGGATTGGATATCATCACTATCGCTCACAACATTGTTGGTCGATGCTTCTTACTTAATCGCCTTTCCTTTCCTTTTCTTCGTAGGGCAGTTCTTTATCATGTGTCCTGATTTCCCACATTCCAAACATTCTCCTTTCTGCCGTCTCGATTCTTTGGAGGATTTGGTTTTCTTCTTGAAAACTTGTAGTGTATTATCTTCAGAGTTGTTGGAGGGCATGTATCGAGGTTACGTATTACTTCTAGAAGATGTCTGTGTCTTGTATGCCTTGGTTTCATGGAGGATGGTGTCCTTTCATTCTGCTCTTGTAATTATTATTACAATATCATCGTCGTCTTCCTTGAATGGTTCTACTTCTCGCCGGAGGGTAGGATGCATAGTATCATAGAATCGGCGCTTCAGGATGTATTTGGAGATGTATCTTTTCTTCATTCAGTCCTTATACATCATCAGATTCATAGCCACATCTGTGATTCTTTCGACATTAGTTCTATTAACTTGCTGGAGCTGGTTTAATTTATTGTATAGGAGGTCATTGGTGATAGAGGATTGGAATTGGCCTTTCAGATAATCGAGGACAGTGGATCCTCTTAATCTTACATTTCCGCCGTAATCCTTATAGTACTGGTGGTATACATCGGTTGCCTTTCCTTCATAAAAAGATCTGATGTACAGTCCGGTTGCTGTGTCCTCCCTATCTTTCCCTTGCAGGAGAAGGTAGAGTGTGAGTACAGTTGCCCATCGATCAAAAGCTTCAGGCTACAGGTCTTTTCCTTCTCCTGTAAACTTCGCTGGGAGGTGGAGTTTGAACTTAGGGGGTTCAAATGCTACGGGTATTTCCTCTTCTTCAGGCCTAGCCTGAGATTTTCCTCATCCAGAGGGCCCTCCTCCTGTACTAGCCATGTCTGATTTGCTACTGCATTCGAGGTCGATTGGTGTTTAAAGGAAGGCTTCTTTGGTGGAGTAGAAGTGAATTCTCCTGGAGCTTGTATATCTTCCGTATTTGCACGCTTTCCCAGCTCCTTAGCAGAGTGCTAAGATTGTTTCTTTCTTGTAAGGTCTTGTCGTGGGATTTGGTTCCCACTCCTGGTCGTCAATGACTCAATGATGGGTTTGAGACGAAGGTGAATGGGCCGTTATTCTACCGCTTCTCTCCGCTAGCGTTCTGAGGTGGATATCGATAGGTTGATCAGGACTAAATCTGTGGACAGGTTCTTAACCACTTGCGGAAATTAAAAAAATGTAATGTATTCACAATGTATGAATCATGTTATCGGTAATGGATACGACAGTTGGCAAGTAGCCTGCTCTTCTAGAGAAGTGGTGAGAGCTGAGAACTAAATGAGGCTTCAATGGTATACTGAGGAACAAAGAAGTAACAGTTCAACTAAGTATATCGAAATACTGTCAGTCGAAGTCTGCCTCTTCTATTGTAGAAACAGGTGGTCTTTAAATAAACAAATCTGTTCATGTCTAGTATGAACGAAACTAATCAAAGGTATCAATGGATACACTTTAGTAAAACCAATTAAGTATCAAAGCGATACTTAAAACAAACATAAAATAAAACTAAGTACCAAAGTGATACTTAAAACAAAACATAAAATGACACTAAGTATCAAATGATACTTAAAACAAACCAAGTATCAAAGCGATACTTAAAACAAATCATAAAATAAACCAAGTATCAAAGCGGTACTTAAAACAAATCATCAAACAAACCAATAACCGAGTACCCGTGCCAGTTACATTTTAAGTATCGCTTTGATTCTTGATTTGCTTTAAGTATTGTTTGATACTTGGTTTTGTTTTATGTATTGTTTTAAGTATCGTTTTGATACTTAGTTTGTTTTACCAAAGAGTATCACTTGATACCATTGATTAGCTTCGTCCATGCTATACATGCACAAGATTTGTGTATTTAAAGACCGCCTGATCCCACGATGGAAAAGGCAGACTTCGACAGACAGTATTTCAATATACTTGGTTGAACGGTTACTTCTTTGTTCCTCAGCACACCCTCGAAGCCTCCTTTAGTTCTCAGCTCTCACCTCCTCTCTGCAAGAGCAGGCCACCTGCCAACTATCGTATCTATTACCGATAACGTGACTAGTACCTTGTGAACACGTTATAGCACTTGGTCATTTGATGGTCTTGTAATTAGTTTCTGTGCGGGCATGACTCAGGGTTGGTAGGGGCAGGGATGTAGACTTAGTTCGCTTAGGGTTAGTGGTATACCGGTTAGCCATATCCTCATGCCGGTAGGTGCCTCTCTTATGCCAGTGTTGGCAGTACCAGTTTAAATAAAACTTGATTGAATTCTAAGTACTTTTCCCACTTATTAATCTGAACAAATATAACACACCTTTCTGATCTTTATCATTATCGCTACCTTTATTATCGTTATAAAGAGAATACTTGTCACACCGACGAGTTAGAGCAAGCTTACGATAGGCTTTCCTGATGGATGACAGATGTAACGTGTTCGCAAGGTGCTAATCACGTTATCGATAATAGATACGATAGCTGGCAGGTGGCCTGCTCTTCCAGAGAGGAGGCGAGAACTGAGAACTTAAGGAGGCTTCGAGGGTGTACTGAGGAACAAAGAAGTAACCGTTCAACCAAGTATATTGAAATACTGTCTGTCGAAGTCTGCTCTTTCTATCGTAGAGACAGGCGGTCTTTAAATACACAAATCTGTTCATGTCTTTAACATGAACGAAACTAATCAAAGGTATCACTCGATACACTTTGGTAAAACTCTTTAAGTATCAAAGCGATACTTGAAACAAAACATAAAACAAAACCAAGTATCAAACGATACTTAAAACAAACCAAGTATCAAAGCGATACTTAAAACAAAACATAAAACAAAACCAAGTATCAAACGATACTTAAAACAAACCAAGTATCAAAGCGATACTTAAAACAAAACATAAAACAAAACCAACTATCAAACGATACTTAAAACAAACCAAGTATCAAAGCAATACTTAAAACAAAACATAAAATAAAACCAATAACTCAGTACCCGTACCGGTTACAACTGAGGTCTTGTACTATCGGTAATGTAGCCAGAGGCCTATTGCTATTGTAAGAGAAGTAAGAGAGGAAAGAGACGTATCACTCCCCGTCGCCAAGAACTAACTATTCACGGAGGGATTGTTACATCACAAAGCGTCACCTAGTGTGACGCTAAACGATACAAAACACCATTCTTCAACTGAGACAGGGAAGGAGATATCGACATCGATGATTAAAACCTTAACTTAGGGGGATTTAGCGACGCCCCAGATCACGTTTCAGCTGAACCCTCGCGGGCAGCAAGTCCAGTAACCCCAGAGAAAGGATCACCAGTTGACAGCTCTCCTGCAGGAACTCCATGATCTGAGAAAATATCTAGATCAGCAGGACCTGTGCCACTGGCCCTGGCCACTCTGGTACCAGGTACTAGCATACTTGGAATGACAGAGAATCAGTTTCAGGCATTTCTAGCAGCAACACGAAACACAGGACAAGGAAATATCCAGCAGCCGAAAGCAAAAGAACCTGACATGTATGAAGGAGCTGAAGATAAGCTACGAATATTCCTGGCACAGTGTGAAGGGTATTTTGCCGTTAAGAGATATGGAGAATACTATGATAAGATCAAGATTCCAGTTGTGGAATCTCTGTTGAGAGGACTTGTGGGACAATAGATTATGCTTTCCAAGATGTAAGAAAACAAAGAGACTAGGTCACATACGCGGAATTCAAAGCAGTACTCTTTGAACAATTTGGCGATCCAAATACCAAGGAGACATTAAGGCGGAAGTTAGAAAAGCTCCAACAGGGAAAGCAGACCTTTACGGCATAGTGGAACGTATGTCGACTATTGGAATCCGAAGTAGAATTTAATCACACCACTCCCTATATCATCTTGCTATGAAACTGTAGTGAGAGATTAAGAGAAGCATGGGGAATTTCCGACTTGCGTTACACAACTTCGGAACTGTTTGCTAGATGGGCAATTGATAAAGAAAGAAAACTAAATATGGTATGGAGCAATTCAGAAAACACCATAGTGCACTGAGTAGTCCAATTATGCAAAATTGTGAATGAAACGTTCATACCACAAGCAACTCGAAACGAAAACCCAGTATTACTACCAGGTGAACTAATGGAGTTGGACAAATCAAGAACAGGACGTGCTCTGAACTTGTCGAAGCAAGAATATGCTAGGAGAATAAATGGGAAACTCTGGCTGAGGTGTGGAGAAGCAGGATATCGGATATGAGAATGCAGAAGCCAACCAGACAGTGGATACCGAGGGGCCAGAGCTGCTGGAAACAATTGCTTCCAAGCTCAGAAATAACTCAAGGTTCGCGAAATGATCGCAGAAGATTTACCGATAGGAAACAACGAGGGTCCCTAGCAAATGATGGTTTGGGAGACCCAAGTGACTGGTCAGGAAAAGCCATCAAGTTAGCAAACTATGACACGGCACTACACATGCAAGAGGGTGAAGGAGAAGGAGATCATGTGATAATCAAGACAAAGATATAAAATGAAAAACACGAAGAAACAAGGATATATGCAATACTTGAATTGTGGGCAACCGAAGATTTCATGGACAAGGAAATCTGCGACAAGTACGGCCTCAACACTAAGGAGACAAAGAAAGCAAGACAAGTCTGCTTAGTGGATAGGAAGCTAAGCGCAATGGGCCCTATAACCCACATGGCAGAAGTATCTATGGACATTGACAGCCATAGGCAAAAGGCAACCTTCCATGTAGCGGATCTCAATAACCATGAGATAGTCTTAGGAATGCCATAGTTAAGAAGACACAACCCGACAATTAACTGGAACGAGAATAAGATGACCTTTACGAGTGAACTATGTGCGATATAATGTCTCAATAGTTCACCTGTGGTTTACTGGACACCAATACCAGAAGCGGAAGAAGAAACTTTGCATGCAAGGTTCACTGAAATTCGGCAAGACAAGAGAGTCTGGATACAAAGGCTGGACCAAGGGGCAAAAGTGCCTACCAAGAGTTCCAAAAAGGCAGCAGGATATGACCTGTATGGCAACGAGAGTACCAAGATACCTGCCGATGGGCAGGCAATAATTGCGACTGGAGTAGCCATCAGACTACCAGATGGTACCAATGGACGGATAGCATCCCGCAGTGGTCAAGCAGTCAAATACCGACTTATGGCTAATGCAGGAATAATCAATGCCGACAATACAGGTGAAGTCAAGGTGGTTCTGGCCAACCTGGACCAGGAGGACTACGAAGTCCAGAAAGGCGATCGAATCGCGCAATTGATCATTGAAAGGATCAATGATGAAGATCTACAGGCTGTCGATCAACTGGAAGAAACCATAAGAGAAAACGAGGGGTTCGAAAGTACACACCAAATCCAGCCCAATACAGCCAGAAAGGACAAGATCAAGAAAATCACAGCCCAGGCCTTCGGAAGGTATTATCGAAGTGGAGATACCATGGAGATCCTCAAATGGAAATACGAAGATGAAAAAGCAGTCCTAGCAAAGATCAACATCAGCATGGAACTAGTGATCTAAGACAAAAAATATCAAAGCAAGAAGGGATAGAAAGAATTGATTCCAAAAGAATATCATCAATTCACGAATCTATTCCAGGAAGAAAAAGCCATGGGTATAATGTGTTCACAAGGTGCTAATCACATTATCGGTAATAAATATGATAGTTGGCAGGTGGCCTGCTCATCCAGAGAGGAGGCGAGAGCTGAGAACTAAAGGAGGCTTCGAGGGTGTACTGAGGAACAAAGAAGTAAGTGTTGAACAAAAGTATTTTGAAATACTGTCTCTCAAAGTCTGCCTTTTCCATTGTGGAATGAGGGGATCTTTAAATACACAAGTCTGTTCATATCTAGCATGAATGAAACTAATCAAAGGTATCAATCGATACACTTTGTTAAAACTAATTAAAGTATTAAAGCAATACTTAAAACAAAATGTAAAACAAAACCAAGTATCAAACGATACTTAAAACAAACTAAGTTTCAAAGCAATACTTTAAACAAAAAAGCAATAACCGAGTACCTGTACCGGTTACATTCCCAAAAATAAAACGTCGATTTAAACAAACAAAACATAGTGATCTTCAAAAGTGGAGTCTGAGAAACTATAGGCTTCAGTTTCCGCTATCAGCTCTTCATCATAAGTGTCATACCAGGGACAAGACAAAATCCTAAGAAAACATTGTGACTTAAAAAAATGTAGATCATAGTAGTCACGAATATCAGATTCATACTGTACATCTACCCAAGCATTATTGCAATCAGGACAATAGTCCACCCAGAGGATGGCGAAGTAGTTTTCAAGTTGGATAATATCGCGGTTCAATAACAGTGCAACAAGCTCTGGTTACAGCCTCACATTGAGTTCCACATAGTTTGACATCGTTATGGTATTCCGATGGTAGGTGGTAATTAGATAGGATTGTCAAGAGCCTGCTCCATAGCTTGATTTTCCTGATCGCTACTTTCGAATTCCGACTCAAAGTATGGTACCCAAAACCCTTCTTTGGCTTCGAGTTCCATCTGCTATCACTCCATCTCTGACATCGTCAGTGTCTAGCACATTGTGATGTAATTGATCATTGGAGGGACGGATTCGTTTGGCATGTTGTCTTTCAACCATTCGTTTACCATATTCATAGCATGCTCCAGTCCTTCTAGTGGTTCCCTGCTGTTTTTGATCATTGGATATTCTTTCCATTTCACCAGGAACTGAGCGTTTCCAAGCCAAAGGCGGTCGTCTCAGATTTCTTCAACTTCCCATTGATCCTTCTTATCAATGATGATAGGTGCGGGTCGAGGGTGAGTTCTTCCTGGGAACTTGGAGTTGTCATTTGTATAGAATCGCTTACCGGCAGAGGCATAGAAAACATCAGTATTGCAGTGATACATGCGTCCATCCATCTGGACAGCATAGTTTGCTGTGTGCTCAACAAAGGATAAGACCTGGAAGAGTTCTTGCCATCGTGGTTGTAGTTTCTTGCTGCATCCAATATTGGTAATAAACATGTTTCCATAGACCATAAGCATGTCACCTGGTAGAATAGGAACATGCTTGCGTCGTCATTTCTGAGCAGTGGTGGTACTCTGGAAACGGGCAGCTTTAACAACTTGGAAGGTATCATTCCAAATTGCTTGATGTCTGTTTAGGTAGCCATCAGAGGCGGTGTAACGTATTCGCAAGGTGCTAATCATATTATTAGCAATAGATATGATAGTTGGAAGGTGGCCTGTTCTTCCAGAGAGGAGGCGAGAGCTGAGAACTAAAGGAGTCTTTGAGGGTGTACTGAGGAACAAAGAAGTAACCGTTCAACCAAGTATGTTGAAATACTGTCTGTCAAAGTCTGTCCTTTCTATTGTAGAAACAGGCAGTCTTTAAATACACAAATTTGTTCATGTCTAGTATGAACGAAACTAATCAAAGGTATCAATCGATACACTTTGGTAAAACTAATTAAGTATGAAACTGATACTTAAAACAAAACATAAAACAAAACCAAGTATCAAATGATACTTAAAACAAACCAAGTATCAAAGCGATACTGAAAACAAAACATAAAACAAAACCAATAACCGAGTACTTGTACCAGTTACAGGCGTGGACTGAGGAATTCATGAATAGATTTGTAGGTAGGAGAGGGTATTGGCTGCCAAAGATTACCTTGTATGGAGATAATTTCAAAGTGTCTGAATATCAGTTGTTAATATATCTGGCAAGCTCAATCAGAGCTAGTTCCCAGTTGGTTTGTCGTTCATTGATCAAGTTCCTAATTCCGGTCTTGACTTCGTGGATCTTTTGTTCTGCTTGGCCATTTGTCTCATGATGTCCAGAAGCAGCCATAATATATCTGATTCCAATAGAGGTCAAGCTTTATTTCCAAAATCTGACGGTGAAACTAGGGTCAGCGTCACTGACAATGGACAATGGGTATCTATAGAGGGGAAAAATAGATATTGTTAGAGGCTATTCTAGGTTTCATTAGAGGAGTCGGTAACCTTCATTGGTATGAGCTATGTGTATCCAGACAACTGTTCTACAGCTACAAAGATAGTGTCATATCCAGCCGGACTTGTTGAATGGTCTAGCGAAATCGATGGCATAGAACTCGAACATTTCACCTGGCAGCTAGAGGGTTAGTGCTTTCCCTTCAGGTGGTTGTGTTCACTCCTTATTTGCCTGCCAGAGTTCACATTGTTTGACGAAATCCCAGAAGTCCTTTTGTATTTCAGGCCAGTAAACATATTCTGAGGCAAATTGTAGGTTGCGGTCCGCACGATAGTGTCCTTTGTTGTGGATTATGGTAATAACATATTCTCTAATAGTTATTCTATTGAACGTATCGCGTTTCAGGATGTATAGGCAACGTTCACAATAACGGGTGCTGGTATAGACCATTCCATTGGATGTGTTGTAAAGAGTGAGATCTCCATACCTGGAGCTGTCCATAGCTTTGAAGTAGATCGGATCATGGTGATATTCTGCTTTCATTTAACTTCGGAAAGAGGAGGTTAATTCTTCTGTAGTTGATCTAACATCTGATTTATCCTCAATGAGAGACCCTCTTGTTGGTTCGATAGGGGCTTCCTCTTCTTCAAAGATTTCATGGAGGTATCAGTGATATTCAGGGATCATGGAAGGTATGACAGAAATAATGGTCTTATTGTTGTATACCCATAAGGGTCCACCATATAGTTATTGTGAATTGATCATGGGAGGAGAGGATGGCAGTGCTGGTTGCGGAAGGTGTAGGTAAGATATTGCATCCATATAGGCTGCTGATTGTTCGAGTTCTTCAAGCCCTTGGTATTGTGTTGAGGCAAGATCAAGGGGCAGGGAAGGTTAGGTCGACCTATCGTCAGCTTCATCCATCACCTCGTCTGCTCCTTCCGCAGTGTTGAAACTGGTATTTCTGGAATCATCAGCAGACATATAGTATGGTCGCTGGTATCTGTTGCTGAATTTGTTTTCAGTCTGGTGAAAGGGGCAGGTATTGAGGTAACAATGGGACCAGTGGAGTCTGCTTTGTTCAAGCTCATGAGGAGGTGTGCTGTAGAGGGTGCAATCATCTTTCCATTCATCGTCGATGTCCTTTCCTCGTTCTGTTCTAGCAGTACTGTATATCATGTAAGAGAAAAGATTGGAGGGAGAGGTAGTACTGGCAGTAGCCAACAATGGTTCTTGATCGTAGGAGGTATCGTCAGGGCTATCTTTGCGATGTCTTTTATGGTCATAGACAAGAGCAGAGTCTGTGAGCTCTTGCCTTTCATATAGGTGGGAGAGAGCAATAGCTAAATAGTTGGTTCTTCCAGGGGTGTAGATGATTTTTGCATCGTATTTGCTGGTTTCTCCTATTCATTGTATTCTTCTCCTTCAAGGAATCTTCTCTGTCTTCAGATTGGTGAGAGGTTGATGGTCGGTAACGATAGTAAAGGTATTACCCATTCGGATGTGGTTGAAGGCAGTAAGGACATCGATCACTGCAAGATCTTCCTTGTTTGTGGTTCCATAGTTCATCTGTGAATTAGTAAACTTCCTGCTATGTAATGCTGCCAGTCTTGCCGTTTCATGTGAATCTCCTTGTCCACCCCATGCACCAACTCCAACAACTGACGCATCAGTAATTAGCCATATTGGGTCTGGTTTACTATAGTCGATAGGACGTATAATATTGGTGTTCTTTATTAATTCCTTGATATTGGTCAATGCTTGGTCATGGGTATAGGTCCAGACAAATTCTGCATGACCAGTAAGGTCTGTGAGCGGTGCTGTCACAGTGGCGTGGTGTGGTAGGAACTGGGAGATATAGTTGACTAGTCCTAAGAATAGCATGAGTTTCTTTTGATTTTGGGGTGTTGTCCATTCTGTTAATCAAGATATCTTTCTGGAGGCTGCATGTATTCCTTCATCATCTATCACATGTCCCAGGATATCTAGTTTGTCAGCAAATAGGATTGACTTATTTCTGCTAGCGTAGAACTTTACTTCCCTTAGTCTGGTACAAACCAAACATATATGGCATGTATGTTCGCCTTCAAAGTTTGAGAAAATGAGGATGTCATCGATATAAACCCTAACAGAATGATAGAGGTATTTGCTTAGGAGGGTTTCCATAATTCGCATAAAGGTGGCAGGCGCATTCATATTACCTTGTAACATAACCCGGCTAATGAAACTGCCGAAGGGTGTTTTGAAACTGTTTTAGCATTCGCTTTCTGGATCTAACCTTGTCTGGAAGTAGGTATCACTTAGGTCAAGCTTGATTCGGAATCTACCCCGGCCAAGTGCATTCAGGATCGAGATTTGGTTAGGGATAGCGGAACTGTCCATAACCGGATTATCATTCCAGAGCTTGAGGTCAACCAGGGGGCGAGTTCCTTTGCTGTCTGCTTTGGGATGGACAAAACTAGGTGTAGCACCTGGTAACTCCGCTCGGTACATGACT
>NW_003298796.1:164325-221649 GCF_000151645.1 Tuber melanosporum
TATACATCTTGCGATCTAGGGCGGGCTCGGTATTTACCGCCTGTTGGTTTGCATGAGACTCAGACCTTCTGATCTTCGAAATCGAAGGTTGATTCCCCACACCTCATCATAGCTTTGTGGCGGTTTAGGAATGGCATTCCTATCAGGGTATCATATTTGGCTAGGTTTCCAACTAGCCTCTCCTGGGAGGGTAGGACGGTGGAACCAAGCCGGATGGTTACATTACAAGTCTTATGGCTTGTGGCTCGTTGTAACCTGTACGGGTACTCAGTTATTGGTTTCTTTTAAGTATCGTTTGACACTTGGTTTGTTTTAAGTATCGTTTGATACTTGGTTTTGTTTTATGTTTTGCTTTAAGTATCGCTTTGATACTTGGTTTGTTTTAAGTATCGTTTGATACTTGGTTTTGTTTTATGTTTTGTTTTAAGTATCGCTTTGATACTTAAGGAGTTTTACCAAAGTGTATCGATTGATACCTCTGATTAGTTTCATTCATGGTAGACATGAACAGATTTGTATATTTAAAGACCGCCTGTTTCTACGATAAGAAAAGGCAGACTTTGACAGACAGTATTTCAATATACTTGGTTGAATGGTTACTTCATTGTTCCTCAGTACACCCTCGAAGCCGCCTTTAGTTCTCAGCTCTCGCCTCCTCTCTGGAAGAGCAGGCCACCTGCCAACTATCGTACCTATTACCATTAACGTGATTAGCACCTTGCGAACACGTTACATTTTTTTAACCTCCGCAAGTGGTTAAGAATCTGTCCCCAGATTTAGGCCTGATCAACCTATCGAGATCCACCTCAGAACGCTAGCGGAGAGAAGAGAAAAGCTGCAGAATCACAGCACATTCGGCTTCTTCTCAAACCCAAGATAGAGTCTTTGATGACCAGGAGTGGGAAGCAAATCCCACGGCAAGACCTTACAAGATAGAAACAACCCTGGCGCTCTGCTAAAGAGCCGGGTGACCCTGCAAACACGGAAGGTACACAACCTCCCAGAGAATTCCCTTCTACTCCTGCAAAAAAGCCTTCCTTTGAACCTCTAATCGACCCTGAATCAAGTAGCGAATCAGACATGGCTAGCACAGGAGGAGGGCCTTCTGGAGGAGGAAAGTCTCGGGCTAGGCCGGAAGAAGAGGAGGTACCCGCAGCATTTGAACCCCCTAAGTTTAAACTCCAACTCCCAGCGAAGTTCACAGGAGAAGGGAAAGACCTCAAACCTGAGGCTTTTGACCGATGGGCGACGGAACTCTCGCACTTCCTACTCCTACAAGGAAAAGACATGGAAGACCCTACAACCGGACTTATCATTGGATCATTTTGCGAAGGAAAGGCAACCGACGTATACCACCAATGCTATAAGGATTTCGGCGGAAATGTAAGATTAAGATGAACTACAGTTCTCGATTACCAGAAAGGACGATTCCAATGCTCTATAACCAGCGACCTCCTATACAACAAATTCAACCAGCTCCAGCAAGTTAACGGGACGCACGTCAAGCGAATCACCGATGTGGCTACGGACCTGATGATGTATAAGGATCGAATGGTGAGAGGAAGCATCTCCAAATCCATCGTCAAGCGACGATTCTACGACACTATGCACCCTACCCTCCGGCGAGAAGTAGAACCTCTCGAGGAAGACGGTGATGATATTGCAGTAATAATTGCAAGAGCAGAACGAAAGGACGCCATTCTCCATGAGACCAAGGCCTACAAAACACATACATCCTCTTGCATGATTAGCCAGCCACGGCACAAAGCCTCCAGCAACTCTGAAGAGGATACCCCACGAGTTTTCAAGAAAAAAACAATATCCTCCAAAGATTCGCGACTACGAAAATGGGAATGTTTTGAATGTGGAAAAACAGGACAAATGGCAAAGAACTGTCCTACGAAGAATGGGAAAGGGAAGGCAATTAAGTAAGAGGGATCGGCCAACAACGTTGAAAGCGATAATACCCAATCCAGCGAATATAAAGAGATCCATATTGGATATATAGATGTGGAATGCAACAGTGTTCGACGTCCGGCTACATTCAAAGCACAAACCGCCCTGGAAGGTACCATCCTGATCACTGGTAAAAAGCCTGGAGTCCTATTCGACACTGGCGCAATCGGAAGAGATAGGAGCAGTAATGCCTTTGTCTCTGCCTATGGACTCCCAACTCGAGACCTTAACCAACTCATACCAGTCAATATGGCAGTAAAAGGATTACGATCCACAAGCCATAAAACCTGTAGTGCGACCATTCGACTTGGTTCTGCAGTCCTACCCCCCCAGGAAATGCTGGTTGGAAACTTCACCAAATACGATACCCTAATAGGCATGCCATTCCTGAACCCCCACAAAGCTATAATCCCGTGTGGGGAATCAACCCTCGATTTCCCAGATCAGAAGGTCAGAGTCTCATGCAACCCAATAAGCGGAAAGTACCGAACAGCAGTCTGTGAAGCAACTACCCAAAAACTATTGGATGAATACTCTGATGTTTTCCATGATCAAATACCCGAAGAAGTACCGCCTATGAGAGAGGTGAACCACCACATCCGCCTCCGAGACCCATCCAATCTCAAGAACCAACCCACTACTCTATTCCTGACGCATACAAAAGCCAACTTTGTGATTGGATCAACCAACAACGAAGAAGAGGAGTCATCTCCTGGGCAGAAGCCCCAGGTGCCGCTCCTATGTTTGTTCAACCCAAAGCAGATGGCAAAAGAATCCGCCCTTTGGTTGATCTCAAGCGATAGAACGAAAATACAGTTATGGACAGTTGGGCTATCCCAAACCAAACCCAGATCCTAAGTACAGTTGGACGGGCTAGATTCCAAAGCAAGATTGACCTACGCAATGCCTACTTGCAAACAAGGTTAGAACCCGAAAGCGAACGCTACAATACTTTCAAAACACCCTTCGGAAGTTTCATTAGCCGAGTTATGTTACAAGGTGATATCAATGCACCCGCCACCTTGATGCCCATTATTGAAAACCTCCTGAGCGAATACCTCCACCATTTTGTTTGGGTCTACATTGACGATATTCTCATGTTCTCCAACACCGTAACAGAACACCCATACCATATAGGTTTGGTTTGTACCAAACTTACGGAAGCTAAATTCTACGCTAGCAGAAACAAATCAATCCAGTTTGCTGATAAACTCGATATTCTAGGACATGTCATACATGATGAAGGAATACATGCAGCCCCAGGAAAAATAGCCTGCTTAACGGAATGGTCGACACCCCGGAATCAAAAAGAACTCATGCGATTCCTATGACTAGTCAACTATATTTCCCAGTTCCTACCACACCACGCCACTGTGACAGCGCCGCTCACAGACCTTACCGGCAAGGCAGAATTTGTCTGGACCCACACTCATGACCAAGCCTTTACCAACATCAAGGAGTTGATTAAAAACGCCAACGTTATTCAACCTATCGACTATAGTAAACCAGAACCGATATGGCTAATTACTCATGCATCGGATGTTGGAGTTGGAGCATGGGTTGGACAAGGGGCCTCCCATGAAACGGCAAGGCCGGGGGCATTACACAGCAGGAAGTTCTCTAATTCACAGATAAACTATGGAACAACAGACAAGGATGCCCTTGCTGTGATTGATCCTCTCGCCGCTTTCAATCACATCCTGATGGGCAATACCTTCACCATTGTCACCGACTACCAACCCCTCACCAATCTTAAAAGAGAAAGAATACCTGGAAGGAGAAGAACCAGGTGGATAAGCGAAATCAGCAAATAAGATGCAAAAATCATCTATACCCCTGGAAGAATGAACTATTTAGCTGATGCTCTCTCCCGCCTATATGAGAATCAAGACCTCGCAGACCCTCCTCTTGTTCACCACCACACAAGATAAAGCGAAGACAGCCCTGATGACACCTCCTATGAACAAGAACCATCGATGGCTACCGCCAACTCTCCCACTCCCTCCAATCCTTTCTCTTACACCATGTGCAGTGCTGCCGGAACAGAACGAGGAAAGGACATAGATGAAGAATGGAAAGACAACTTCACACTCCGCAGCACACCTCCTCATGAACTTGAACAAAGCAGACTCCACTGGTCCTACTGTTATCACGACACCTGCCCTTTTCACCAGACTGAGATTAGGTTTGGCAAGAGATACCAGCGACCGTACTATATGCCTGCTGATGATTCCAAAAGCCCCAGCCTCGATAACACAGAAGGGGCAGAAGTGATGATCGATGAAGATGAATCGACCCCACCTCCTTATACCCTTGGTCCTGTTCCAACACGATATCAAGGTCTGGAAGAACTCGAACAATCAGCAGCCTATGTGGATGCGATATCCTATTTACACCCTCCACATTCAGCCCCGCCAGCCTCTCCTCCTATTACTGACTCACTACCACTATATGGTGGACCCCTACGAGTTTACAACATTGAATCCATTGTCTCGGTCATACCCCCTACAATTCCGGAGTATCGTTGACAACTCTATGAAACCTTTGAGCAAGAAGACGCTCAGATCGAAGCAACAAGAGGATCCCTCATTGAGGATGAAAGAGATGTTAGATCAACCACAGAAGAATTAACCTCCTCATTCCGAAGCCAAATGATAGCAGGACATCGCTATGACCCGATTTACTTCAAAGCCATGCATAGCTCCAGGCATGGAGATCTTGCTCCCTACAACATATTAAACGGAATGGTCTATACCACCACCTGTTACGGTGAACATTGCCTATATATACTAAAAGGCCATATGTTCAATGGAATGACTATTAGGGAATATGTCATATCCGAGATTCACAACAAAGGACACCAGAGTGCGGACCACAACCTCCAATATCCCTTGGAATATGTTTACTGGCCTGAAATGCGAAAGGACCTCCGCGATTTCGTCAAGTAATGTGAACTCTGCCAGGCAAATAAGGAGCGAACACAACTACCTGAAGGGAAAGCACAGACCCTCCCACTACCATGTGAAATATTCGAATCGTATGCCATCGATTTCGCAGGACCATTCAACAAGTCCGCCGGATATGACACCATCCTGGTAGCTGTGGATCGATTCTCTGGATACACATAGTTAATACCAATGAAGATTATCGACTCCTCCAAAGATACCTGGAATAACCTCCAACGATACCTGTTTACCTCCCATGGGTACCCCTTATCTATTGTCAGTGATGCTGATCCCTGCTTTACCACCAGATTCTGGAAGCAAACCTTGACCTCCCTCGGAATAAACCACATTATGGCTGCCCCAGGAAACTATGAGACTAATGGCCAAGCAGAACGAAAAATCCGCGAGGTTAAGACCGGAATTAGGAACATGATCAATGAACGACAAACCAACTGGGAACCAGCGCTTGTTGAGCTAGCAGCATATATCAATGCCGGATTTTCAGACACCGTGGGAATGTCTCCATACAAGGCAATCTTCGGCCGCCAATATCCTCTCCTACCTACAACCCTATTCAAGAACTCCACAGTCCCTGCCTCCGATGACCACTTAAACCGCCACCAAGCAATTTGGAATGACTCCTTCCAAGCTGTTAAAGCTGCTCGATTCCAAAGCACCACTACAGCTCAGAAGCGACGACGTAAACATGTCACTATTTTACCCGGTGATATGCTCATTGTACATGGAAACATGTTGATAACCAAGGTTGGATGCAGCAAGAAACTGCAACCCCGATGGCGAGGACCTTTCAAGGTCTTATCCTTTGACGAACATACAGAGAACTACACTGTCCAGATGGATGGACGCCTGTACCACCGCAATACAGCAGTATTCCACACCTCTGTGGTCAAACGATTCCACCCAAATGACGACTCGAAGTTCCCTGGAAGAACCCACTCTCGACCCGTACCTATCATCATTGAGAAGAAAGATGAATGGGAAGTTGAAGAAATCTGAGACCACCGCCTTTGGCATGGAAATGATCAGTTCTTAGACAAATGGAAAGGATATCCGACAAGTGATAACAGCTGGGAACCACTAGAAGGACTAGAACACGCTATGGATATGGTAAACGATTGGTGGAAAAACAACATGCCAAACGAATCCCTCCCTCCAACAATCAATTATATCACCATGTGCTGGACACCTACATTGCCAGAAACTGAGCGATGGCATGCGGACCTCCAAGCTAGAGATGGATTTTGGGCACCATACTTTGAATCAGAATTCGAAAGTAGCGATGATGAAAATAAAGCTATGGAGCAGTCCCTCGATAACCTTATCTAGTCACCAATTACCATGCGAATACCTTAACGATGTCAAACTATGTGGAACTCAATGTGAGGCTGCGACAACAGATTATTGGACTGTTGTTGAACCGTGATGTGATCCAACTTGAAGACTACTTCGAAATCCTCTGGATAGACTACTGTCCTTATTGCAACCATGCTTGGGTTGATGTACAGTGCGAATCTGGTATTCGTGACTACTGTGATTTACCTTTCTTTTAGTCCAAAAGTTTTCTTAGAGTTTCCTCTTGTCCCTGGTGTGACACTTATGATGAAGAGTTTTTAGCAGAAACTGAAGCCTTTGTTTTCTCGGACTCCGCTTTTGATGATTATTAGGTTTTGTTTGTTTAAACAGTTGTTTTGTTTTGGGGAATGTAACCTGTACGGGTACTCAGTTATTGGTTTATTTTAAGTATCGTTTGATACTTGGTTTGTTTTAAGTATCGTTTGATACTTGGTTTTGTTTTATGTTTTGCTTTAAGTATCGCTTTGATACTTGTTTGTTTTAAGTATTGTTTGATACTTGGTTTTGTTTTATGTTTTGTTTTAAGTCTTGCTTTGATACTTAAGGAGTTTTACCAAAGTGTATCGATTGATACCTCTGATTTGTTTCGTTCATGCTAGACATGAACTGATTTGTGTATTTAAAGACCGCCTGTTTCTACGATAGAAAAGCCAGACTTCGACAGACAGTATTTCAATATACTTGGTTGAACGGTTACTTCTTTGTTCCTCAGTACACCCGCGAAGCCTTCTTTAGTTCTCAGCTCTCGCCTCCTCTCTGGAAGAGCAGGCCACCTGCCAACTATCATACCTATTACCGTTAACGTAATTAGAACCTTGCGAACACATTACACTCGTAATCCTTTCACTACAATATTGACAGGTATGGGAAGGCTTAGATCTCGGATTGAAATTCCATGAACGGAGACAAAGGCATTACTGATCATGTCTCTTCCAATTGCGCTAGTGTTGAATAGGACTCGAGCCTTGTTGCCATTGATCGGGATTGTTCTTTCTAAGGCAGTGTGTGATTTGAATGTAGCTGGAGGTCGGACACTATTACATTCCACAATGATATATCCGATATGGATCTCCTCATATTCACTGGTTTGGGTATCATCACTCTCGTTCTCAATGTTATTGGCAGATGCCTCCTGCTTAATCACTTTTCCTTTTTCTTTGCTCGTCGGATAGTTCATTGCCATGTGTTCCAATTTTCTGCCTTAAAAGCATTCTCCTTTCTGTCATCTTGATTGTTTGGAGGATTTCGTTTTCTTCTTGAAAACCTGTGGTGTATCTTCTTCAGAGTTGTTGGAGGACTTATGTCGCGGTTGCCTGTTACTGCTAAAGGGTGTCTGCATAACGTATTCGCCAGAAGCTAATCACGTTATCGGTAATAGATACGATAGTTGTGGCCTACTCTTCCAGAGAGGAGGCGAGAGCTAGAAACTAAAGAAGGCTTTGAGGGTGTACTGAGGAATAAAGAAGTAACCGTTCAACCAAGTATATAGAAATACTGTCTGTTGAAGTCTGCCTTTTTCTATCGTGAAAATAGGCGGTCTTTAAATAGACAAATCTGTTCATATCTAGCATGAACGAAACTAATCAAAGGTATCAATCTATACACTTTGGTAAAACTAATTAAGTATCAAAGTGATACTTAAAACAAAACATAAAACAAAACCAAGTATCAAAACGATACTTAAAACAAAATATAAAACAAAACCAATAACCGAGCACATGTACCGGTTACAGTCTGCGTCTTGTATGCCTTGGTCTCATGGAGGATGACATCCTTTCGTTCTGCCCTTATAATTATTTCTGCCATCTCATCGCCATCTTTCTCCAGTGGCTCTACCTCTTGCCGGAGGGTAGGGTGCATGGTATCATAGAATCGTCGCTTAAGGATATAGCCAGAGATACTTCCTTTGTTCATTCGGTCCTTATATATTATCAGGTCTGTAGCTTCATCTGTGATTCTTTTGATATGTATTCTGTGGACTTGGTGGAGCTGGTTGAATTTATTGTATATGAGGTCATTTGTGATGGAGGATTGGAATCGGCCTTTCAGGTAATCAATGATAGTGGATCCTCTCAATCTTACATTTCCGCCGTATTCCCTATAGCATTAGTGGTATGTATTGGTTGTCTTTCCTTCACTGAATGATCCACTGATAATTCCCGTTGTAGGATCTTCCACATCTTTTCCTTGCAGGAGTATGTAGTGTGTGAGCTCAGTTGCCCATCAATCAAAAGCTTCAGATTTGAGGTCTTTTCCTTCTCCTGTAAACTTCGCCAGTAGGGGGAGTTTGAACTCAGGGGGTTCAAATGCTGCAGGTACTTCCTCTTCTTCAGGCCGAGCCTGAGACCTTTCTCCTCCTGAAGGCCCTCCTCCTGTACTAGCCATATCTGATTTACTACTGGATTCGGGGTTGATTGGAGGTTCCAAGAAAGGCTTCTTTGGAAGTGTAGGAGGGAATTCTCCTGGAGGTCATGTGTCTTTCATGTTTACAGGTTATCCACGCTCCTTACCAGAGCGCCGTGGTTGGTTCTTTCTGGTAAGGTCTTGTTGTGGGATCTGCTTCCTACTCCTAGTCATCAAGGACTCGCTGTTAGTATTGAGATGAAGCCGAATATACCATGATTCTGCCGCTTCTCTCTGCTAGCATTCTAAGGTGGATGTTGATAGGTTGATTAGGCCTAAATCTAGGGACAGGTTCTTAACCACTTGCTGAGGATAACAAAATGTGACATGTTCACAAGATACTAATCACATTATCGGTAATAAATATGATAGTTGGCAGGTTGCCTGTTCTTCCAGAGGGGAGGCGAGAGCTGAGAACTAAAAGAGGCTTTGAGGGTGTACAGAGGAATAAAGAAGTAAGTGTTCAGCCAAGTATTTTGAAATCCCGTCTGTCGAAGTCTGCCTTTTCCATCGTGAAATTAGGGGATCTTTAAATACACAAGTCTGTTTATGTCTAGCATGAATGAAACTAATCAAAGGTATCAATCGATACACTTTGGTAAAACTAATTTAAGTATCAAAGTGATACTTAAATCAAAAAGCAATAACCAAGTACCCATACTGGTTACAACAGGGCTACCACCCAGGAGACCTGGAATCAATCACGAGATCCAGCTGGAGAAGGACAAAAAAACATGAAAAATAAAGAAAATTCCTTACAAGAAGCTATATCCCCTAGGAGAGGTAGAACTGGAGGAACTCAGAAAATACATCGAGCAAAACCTGAGCAGGTGATGGATTAGAGACTCTGTTGCATCAGGAGGATCTCCTATACTATTTATCCAAAAGAAGGATGGAAACATGAGACTCTGCGTCGACTACAGAGCTCTCAATTCAATTAACAAGAAAGATCGGTACCCACTACCCTTGATTGGAGAAGCATTAGACAGATTACGATCAGCCAAATACTTCACCAAATTGGACATCAAGGATGCGTACCACAACAGACAGATCAAAGCAGGAGACGAATGGAAAACCACATTTCCCTCAAGATATGCAAGGTTTGAATACCTGGTTATGCCCTTTGGGTTAACCAAGGTACCAGCTTCATTCCAACGATAGATCAACAAGGTACTAAACAAGTACCTCGACAGATGTTGTATTGTATACCTGGACAACGTACTCATCTATTCAGAAAATATGTAACAATATCAGAAAGACATCAGCAATATCATGGCTGCAATACAAAGACCAGGAATGAAGATCAAACTAACAAAATGTGAATTCTATAAGGAAGAAACCGAATACCTCAGGTTCATCATCAACAGAAGCGGAGTCAAGGTCGATCCAGTCAAAACAGCAGAAATATGGGATTGTGCAAAACCCAACAACAAAACAGACGTTCAATGCTTCATGGGATTTTACAACTTTTATTGAAGGTTCACAGAGAGCTTTAGCAGATTGGCAAAACCACTTTATAACCTAATTAAGAAGGACAAGAAATGGGAATGGGGAGAAATGGAACAAAAAGTATATGATGCAATCAGAATACATCTGATATCAGCACCAATACTGGTCCATTTCGATCCAACTCGAAGGACAATGATTGAAACAGGCACCTCGAAGTATGTAGGCTCGGGCATACTATCACAAAAATACGATGACGGAAGGTGGAGGCCAGTATCTTATCAGTCCAAGACAATGACCCCCGCGGAATGCAACTATGATGTGGTGAACAAAGAACTATTAGCAATAGTTCAGGCATTAAAGGAGTGGAAGAAATACGTCCTGGACAATGACAATCCAGTCTGAGTCCTCACTGATCACAAATATCTAGTCCCATTCATAACCACGAAGGAATTGAATGACTGTCAAATAAGATAGATGGAACAACTCAGCAAATACAACTTCAAAATTGAATACAAACCAGGAAAAGAAAGTGGGAAACCAGATGCTCTCACGAGAATAGCAAGGGACAAACCAAAAAAACAAAAGAGGACGAGAGGATTAAACAGAAAACACGGATGCTATTACCAAAAGCCTACTTCCAGGCCATGGAAGTTATTGAATTCACATCTGAGGAAGAACGAGGAATCAGGAAGGCAACAGAAGAAGACAAAGCAATTTGGACAATAAAGGAAGCCTTGAAAGAAGGCAAAAAAGAGATAAAAAGAATTGCTCTAGGTTTATGCCAATGGGAAAATGGAAATATATGGTACGATGGAAAACATTAGATTCTAGAAGAAGAAAAGATAAGAACAAACATCATACAACAACACGATGACATCCTGACAGCAGGACACAGAGCAATGGCTAAAACTACAGAATTTATCATGAGGTCATTCTATTGGCCAGGACTACTCCAAGATATCAAGCGATATGTTAAAAACTGTGACATATGCCAAAGGACGAAAACTGCTAAACACACATACTACAGAATACTGAAATCAAACTAAGTTCCCAAACAACGTGGGGAAATAATTAATATGGATTTCATTAGGGACTTACCTCCGTCAGAAAAATTCAATAGTATCCCAGTCGTGATGGATTGCCTGAGCAAAATGAGTCGCTTCATGCAGGTCAGAAAAGATATAGACATGAGAGATTTTATACAAACATTCTTGCGAGAGGTCTTCCAACTACACTGTCACCCGAAGAATATCATTACAGATAGAGGAACATTATTTACATTTAGATTATGGAAAAAGGTAACTGGAGAAATGGGAATACAAAACTGGCTAAGCACTACCTTTCACCCGTAAACTAAGGGACAAATGGAATGGGAAAATACGATACTGGAACCATATCTACCGGCCTACGTCACTTACCAATAGGACGATTGGTACAAGCTGTTATCAATGGCCAAATATGTAACCGGTATGGGTACTCGGTTTTTGGTTTTGTTTTATGTTTTGTTTTAAGTATCGCTGTGATACTTGGTTTGTTTTAAGTATCATTTGATACTTGGTTTTGTTTTATGTTTTGTTTTAAGTATCGCTTTAATACTTGGTTTGTCTTAAGTATCGTTTGATACTTGGTTTTGTTGTATGTTTTGTTTTAAGTATCGCTTTGATACTTAAGAAGTTTTACCAAAGTGTATCGCTTGATACCTTTGATTAGTTTCGTTCATGCTAGACATGAACAGATTTGTGTATTTAAAGACCGCCTATTTCTACGATAGAAAAGGCAGACTTCGACAGACAGTATTTCAATACACTTGGTTGAACGGTTACTTCTTTGTTCCCCAGTACACTCTCGAAGCCTCCTTTAGTTCTCAGCTCTCGCCTCCTCTCGGGAACAGCAGGCCACCTGCCAACTATCGTATCTATTATCGATAATGTGATTAGCACCTTGCGAACACGTTACATTTTTTTAACCTCAGCAAGTGGTTAAGAACCTGTCCCCAGATTTAGGCCTGATCAACCTATCGATATCCACCTCAGAACGGTAGTGGAGAGAAGCGGCAGAATCTCAGTACATTCGGCTTCATCTCAAACCCAAGAGAGAGTCTTTGACGACCAGGAGTGGGAAGCAAATCCCACGGCAGGACCTTACAAGAAAGAAACAACCCCGGCGCTCTGCTAAAGAGCTGGGCGATCCTGCAAACACGGAAGGTACACAACCTCCAAGAGAATTCCCTTTTACCCCGGCAAAAAAGCGTTCCTTTGAACCTCCAAACGACCACGAATCTAGTAGCGAATCAGATATGGCTAGCACAGGAGGAGGGCCTTCTGGAGGAGGGAAGTCTCGGGCAAGGCCTGAAGAAGAGGAGGTACCCGCAGCATTTGAACCCCCTAAGTTTAAACTCCACCTCCCAGCAAAGTTCACAGGAGAAGGAAAAGACCTCAAACCTGAAGCCTTTGAACGATGGGCAACAGAACTCTCACACTTCCTAGTCTTACAAGGAAAAGATGTGGAAGACCCTACAACCGGACTTATCATTGGATCATTCTGTGAAGGAAAGGCAACCGACGCATACCACCAATGCTATAAGAATTTTGGTGGGAATGTAAGATTAAGAGGATCTAAAGTTCTCGATTACCTGAATGGACGATTCCAATCCTCTATAACCAACGACCTACTATACAACAAATTTAACTAGCGCCAGCAAGTTAACGGAACGCATGTCAAGCGAATCACCGATGTGGCTACGGACCTAATAATGTATAAGGACCGAATGGAGAGAGGAAGTATCTCCAAATACATCCTGAAGCGACGATTCTACGACACTATGCACCCTACACTCCGGCCAGAAGTAGAACCACTCGAGGAAGAGGGCGATGATATTGCAGTAATAATTGCAAGAGCAGAACGAAAGGACGCCATTCTCCATGAGACCAAGGCCTACAAAATACAGACATCCTCTAATAGGAACAGCCAGCCACGACACAAAGCCTCCAGCAACTCTGAAGACGATACCCCACGGGTTTTCAAGAAGAAAACAAAATCCTCCAAAGAATTGAGACGGCAAAAAGGAGAATGCTTTGAATGTGCAAAAACAGGGCACATGGCAAAGAACTGTCCTACGAAGAAAGGAAAAGGAAAGACTATTAAGAAAGAGGCGTCGGCCAACAATGTTTAAAGCGATTACGCCCCATCCAGGGAATATGAAGAGATTCAGATTGGATATCTCGATGTGGAATGCAACAGTGTTCGACCTCCGGCTACATTCAAAACACTCACCGCTCTCGAAGGTACTATCCTGATCAATGGCAAAAGGGCTCGAGTCCTATTCGACACTGGCGCAATCGGAAGAGATATGATCAGTAATGCCTTTGTCTCTGTCCATGGACTCCCAACCCGAGACCTTAACCAACCCATACCAGTCAATATGGCAGTAAAAGGATCACGATCCACAAGCCATAAAACCTGTTCTGCGACTATTCGGCTTGGTTCTGCAGTCCTACCCCCCCAGGAAATGCTGGTTGGAAATTTAGCCAAATACCATGCCCTAATAGGCATGCCATTCCTGAACCGCCACAAAGCTATAATCAGGTGTGGGGAATCAACCATCGATTTCCCAGATCAGAAGGTCAGAGTCTCATGCAAGCCAACAAGCTGAGAGTACCGAGCCACAGTCTGTGAAGCAACTACCCAAAAACTATTGGATGAATACTCTGATATTTTCCCTGATCAAATACCTGAAGAACTACCGCCTATGAGAGAGGTGAACCACCACATCCGCCTTCGAGACCCCTCCAATCTCAAAAGCCAACCCACCTACTCTATTCCTGACGCATACAGAAGCCCACTTTGTGATTGGATCAACCAACAACAAAGAAGAGGAGGCATCTACCGGGCAGAAGCCCCAGGTTCTGCTCCCATGTTTGTTCAACCCAAAGCAGATGGCAAAAGAATCCGCCCATTGGTTGACCTCAAACTACGGAACGAAAACACGGTTATTGACAGCTCGGCTATCCCATATCAAACCCAGATCCTAAATGCGGTTGGAGGGGCTAGGTTCCGAAGTAAGATTGACCTAAGCGATGCCTACTTCCAAACAAGGCTAGACCCAGAAGGTGAACGTTACAACAGTTTCAAAACGCCCTTCGGAAGTTTCATTAGCCGAGGTATGCTACAAGGTGATATGAATGCGCCCACCACCTTTATGCGAATTATGGAAAATCTCCTAAGCGAATACCTCCAGCATTTTGTTTGGGTTTACATTGATGATATTCTCATCTTCTCGAACACCAAAATAGAACATGCCTACCATACAGGATTGGTTTGTACCAAACTAAGGGAAGCTAAACTTTACGCTAGGAGAAACAAATCAATCCTGTTTGCCGACAAACTCGATATTCCAGGACATGTTATAGATGATGAAGGAATAGATGCAGCCCCAGGAAAAATAGCTTGTTTAACGGAATGGTCAACACCCCGAAATCAAAAGGAACTCCTGCAATTCCTAGGACTAGTCAACTATATTTCCCAGTTTCTCCCACACCACGCCACTGTGACAGCGCCCCTCACAGACCTTACGGGCAATGCAGAATTTGTCTAGACCCACACTCATGACCAAGGATTTACCAACATCAAGGAATCGATTAAAAACGCCAACGTTATTCAACCTATCGACTATAGTAAACCAGAACCAATATGGCTGATTACTGATGCATCAGATGTTGGAGTTGGAGCATGGGTTGGGCAAGGGGCCTCCCATGAAACGGCGAGGCCGGCGGCATTACATAGCAGGAAGTTCACTAACTCACAGATGAATTATGGAACAACAGCCAAGGAAGCTCTTGCTGTGATTGATTCTCTCACCGCTTTCAACCACATCCTAATGGGCAATACCTTCCCTATTGTCACCGACCACCAACCTCTGACTAATCTTAAAACAGAAAGAATACCGGGAAGAAGAAGAACGAGATGGATAGGCGAGATCAGCAAATACAATGCAAAAATCACCTATACCCCTGGAAGAAGGAACTATTTAGCTGATGCTCTGTCCCGCCTATATGAGAATCAAGACCTCGCAAACTCTCCCCTTGTTCACGACCACACAAGACAAAGCGAGGACAGCCCTGACGACACCTCCTATGAACAAGAACCATCAATGGCTAGCGCCAGCGCTGCCTCTCCCTCCAATCCTTTCTCTTACACCATGTACAGTGCTGCCGGAACAGAACGAGGAAAGGACATTGATAAAGAATGGAAAGACAATTGCACGCTCCGCAGCACACCTCCTCACGAACTTGAACAAAGCAGACTCCACTGGTCCCACTGTTATCATGACACCTGCCCCTTTCACCAGACTGAGATCAAGTTCGGCAACAGATACCAGCGACCATACTATATGCCTGCTGACGATTCCAAAGACACCAGGGTCGACACCATAGAAGGAGCAGAAGAGATGATCAATGAAGATGAATCGACCCAACCTCCTCATACCCTTAATCCTGTTCCAACATGATACCAAGGTCTCGAAGAACTCAAACAAGCAGCAGCCTACGTGGATGCAATATCCTATTTACACCCCCCACAGTCAGCCCCGCCATCCTCTCCTCCCATAATCAATTCATGACCACTATTTAGTGGACCCTTACGAGTATACAACAATGAAACCATTGTCTCTGTCATACCCCCTAGTATTCGCGAGCAACGGCGTCAACTTTACGAAACCTTTGAGGAAGAGGAAGCTCCTATCAAACCAACAAGAGGATCCCTAATCGAGGATGAACGAGATGTTAGATTAACCACAGAAGAATTAACCTCCTCTTTCCGAAGCCAAATGATAGCAGGATACCGCCATGACCCAATTTACTTCAAAGCCATGGATTGCTCCAGGCATGGAGACCTCGCCCCCTACAACATATTAAATGGAATGGTCTATACCAGCACCCGTTACGGTGAACACTGCTTATACATACCAATAGGCCATATGTTCAATGGAATGACTATTAGAGAATATATTATTACCGAAGTCCACAACAAAGGACACCATTGTGCGGATCGCAACCTCCAATATGTCTCAGAATATGTTTACTGGCCTGAAATGCGAAAGGACTTCCTTGATTTTGTCAGACAATGCGAACTCTGTCAGGCAAATAAGGAGCGAACACAACTTCCTGAAGGGAAAGCTCAGACCCTCCAACTACCATGTGAAATATTTGAATCCTATGCCATCGATTTCGCAGGACCATTCAACAAGTCCGCTGGATATGACACCGTCTTGATAGCTGTGGATGAATTCTCTCGATACACCTGGTTAATACCAATGAAGGTTACCGACTCCTGCAAAGACACCTGGAATAACCTACAACGATACCTGTTTACCCCCCACGGGTTCCCCTTGTCTATTGTCAGTCATGCTGATCCCCGCTTTACCACTAGATTCTGGAAGCAAACCTTGACCTCCCTCGGAATAAACCACATTATGGCTGCCCCAGGACACCATGAGACTAATGGCCAAGCAGAACGAAAAATCCGCGAGGTTAAGACCGGAATTAGGAACATGATCAATGAATGACAAAACAATTGGGAACCAGCCCTTGTTGAGCTCGCTGCATATATCAACGCCAGATTTTCAGATACCTTGGAGATGTCACCATACAAGGCAGTCTTTGGCCGTCAATACCCCCTCCTACCTACAACACAATTTAAGAACTCCTCAGTCCCTACCTCTGATGACCATCTAAACCGCCATAAAGCAATTCGGAACGATGCCTTCCAAGCTGTTAAGGCTGCTGTAACCGGTACGGGTACTCGGTTAGTGGTTTTGTTTTATGTTTTGTTTTAAGTATCGCTTTGATACTTGGTTTGTTTTAAGTATTGTTTGATACTTGGTTTTGTTTTATGTTTTGTTTTAAGTATCGCTTTGATACTTGGTTTTGTTTTATGTTTTGTTTTAAGTATCGCTTTGATACTTGGTTTGTTTTAAGTATCGTTTGATACTTGGTTTTGTTGGATGTTTTGTTTTAAGTATTGCTTTGATACTTGGTTTTGTTTTATGTTTTGTTTTAAGTATCGCTTTGATACTTAAGTAGTTTTACCAAAGAGTATAAGTTGATACCTTTGATTAGTTTCGTTCATGCTAGACGTGAACAGATTTGTGTATTTAAAGACCTCCTGTTTCTACAATAGAAAAGGCAGACTTCGACAGACAGTATTTCAATATATTTGGTTGAATGGTTACTTCTTTGTTCCTCAGTACACCCTCGAAGCCTCCTGTAGTTCTCAGCTCGCGCCTCCTGTCTGGAAGAGCAGGCCACCTGCCAACTATCGTATCTTTACCGATAACGTGATTGGCACATAGCGAACACGTTACAGCTGCCCGATTCCGAAGCACCACTACCGCGCAGAAACGATGACGCAAACATGTCCCCATCTCACCAGGAGACATGCTCATGGTTCACGGTAACATGTTCATTACCAATATCAGACGCAGCAAGAAACTGCAACCCCAATGGCGTGGACCCTTAAAAGTCATATTCTTTGACGAGCATACAGAGAATTACACTGTCCAGATGGATGGACGCATGTACCGCCACAATACTGCAGTCTTTCACGCCTCTGCTGTCAAACGATTCCACCCAAATGACGACTTCAAGTTCCCTGGAAGTACCCACTCACGACCCGCACCTATCATCATTGAAAAGAAAGATGAATGGGAAGTTGAAGAAATCAGAGACCACCTCCTTTGGCATGGAAATGATCAGTTCCTAGTGAAATGGAAATGATATCCGACAAGCGAAAACAGTTGGGAACCACTGGAGGGACTAGAGCACGCTATGGATATGGTGAACGAGTGGTGGAAAGACAATATGCTAAACGAATCCCTCCCCCCAACGAGCAACTATATCACCATGTGCTGGACACCTACAATGCCAGAAACTGAGCGATGGCACGCTGAACTCGAAGCTAGAGATGGATTTTGGGCACCATACTTTGAGTCAGAGTTCGAAAGCAGCGATGAGGAGAACCAAGCTATGGAGCAGGCTCTCGACAACTTTATCTAGTCACCAATCACCATCCGAATACTATAACGATGTCAAACTATGTGGAGCTCAATGTGAGGCAGTGAAAACAGGTTGTTGGACTGTTGTTGAACTACGTTGTTATCCAACTTGAAGACTACTTCGAAATCCTCTGTATTGACTACTGTCCTGATTGCGATCACACTTGGGCTGATGTACAGCACAAATCTGGTATTCGTGACTACTGTGATTTAGATTTCTTTGAGTCTAAGTGTTTCCTTAGAGTTTCCTCTTATCCCTGGTGTGATACCTATGATGAAGAGTTTTTAGCAGAAACTGAAGCCATGAGTTTCTCGGAATCCGCTTTTGATGATTATTAGGTTTTGTTTGTTTAAACAGTTGTTTTGTTTTGGGGAATGTAAGCGGTACGGGTACTCGGTTATTGGTTTTGTTTTATGTTTTGTTTTAAGTATCGCTTTGATACTTGGTTAGTTTTAAGTATCGTTTGATACTTGGTTTTGTTTTATGTTTTGTTTTAAGTATCGCTTTGATACTTGGTTTGTCTTAAGTATCGTTTGACACTTGGTTTTGTTTTATCTTTTGTTTTAAGTATCGTTTGACACTTGGTTTTGTTTTATGTTTTGTTTTAAGTATCGCTTTGATACTTAAAGAGTTTTACCAAAGAGTATCAATTGATACCATTGATTAGTTTCATTCATGCTAGACATGAACAGATTTGTGTATTTAAAGACCGCCTGTTTCTACGATAGAAAAGGCAGACTTCGACAGACAGTATTTCAATATACTTGGTTGAACGGTTACTTCTTTGTTCCCCAGTACACCCTCGAAGCCTCCTTTAGTTCTCAGCTCTCGCCTCCTCTCTGGAAGAGCAGGCCACCTGCCAACTATCGTATCTAATACTGATAACGTGATTAGCACCTTGCGAACACATTACAAAATATTTGTATACAATAATGAAAAACAAAAAACAATTAGGATGACACTATTCTTTGCAAATTATGGACAACATCTGCAAAGTCAGACCACATATCGTCTCTTTAACAACATAATGCCAGATTCCACTGACATGGGAAAACTACATCAAAAATTACGATACGAAATGAGTCAAGTACAACACCAATAAAAAGAATAATATGATAAGCACCAAAGGCCCGACCTGAACATACAGCCGGGAAATATAGTGTGGTTACTACCACATAACATCCATACAACCCGACCAATCAAGAAATTAGACTACAAGAAAATCGGACCATTCCAGATATTGGAACAAGTAGGCAACTGAGCATGTAAGCTCGATCTTCCTCCCTCAATGTGAATATACAACACATTCCACATATCACTGCTCGAATTACACAACTACCATACGTTTTCCTCACAAACAATTATCCCTCCTCCTCTGCTTAAACTGGACCGAGAACCAGAATACAAACTGAACGAAACAGTAGATTCTCGCTTCTTTCACCGACACCTCCAATACCGAGCCAAGTGGACAGAATATTCGCCCGAATACAATAAAGCTTGGTATTACACACAAAACTTCGAAAACGCACAAAATGCCCTCTCAACATTCTACCAGTGATACTCAGGCAAGCACAGTCAAGGTAACGATCGCGTTCAACCACGACAAAGGCGAGGGAAAACCTCCTGCACTATTGCAAACACATGAGGGCTAGGATGATAGCCCCCACCACATCACACTCACTAGCCTGGAATACTCATTTATGGGGCTGACCGATGAAGAACTCAAGGACAGGGAAAAACAAGTGCAGCATAACGCCATGTCATGGGCAGTATGCTACGATGACAGATGCCAAACACATGTTGGGGACAAGGAAGGCTCAGGATGGGTCCCGAGGGAATGTCGAAAGCGTGGTCCACACCCTGACCACATCCTGAAGCATTGGCAACACTGCTACAGAAATGGGTGCAGAATGCACAGGGCGTCAAAAGTCCCCCCAAGATATTACCCACAGAAGGATGGTAGCAGGAAAGAGTTGGAGGGAGACGAAACAATGAAGGCTTAGGCCATGAGGACATGGACCAAGGAGGGAGGGACCCAAAACTCCTCTCCAGATATGGAACCAGATGTCAGGAGCTTTTACAGGCTAATCCAAGAACTCCGTGAACAACCTGGTAGGGCTAAAGCAACAATTTTGGCAAACGACAAAACGATTACGGAGTTAAGACAGCTGAACGATAACCATCGGCACACAATCGAGATGGCAAACCTGATCCTAGAATCGGTAAGTGTCAAATGGAGGACAGCAGACAAAGGGTTCTGCAAGTTAAGGTGGAACATGCCTTTAGCCGGACGGGAACTACTAAAACTAGGAGAAAAGGCCTGATGGGACTCAGGCTTAGGGGGAGAGGAGCAAATGTCATGGATGTGGCTTGGCAAGGAAAAGGTTTTTACGGGATGCATGGTTATGAGTCACAGGTATGTTATTGTTTTACACGTATGACTCATTCGAGTCATATGATTTGTTATGTTAAGATTTGTTATATTTTGCATATGGCTCAAATATGAGTCATGGGACAGCGCCTGGCGAGTATGCCTTGCAAGTATGCCTTGCAGGTATGCCTTGTGCATATGATTTAGGTTTAGCACATGACCTCACTATGAGGTCATGGGTTTTACACATATGACTTATTCAAGTTATAACATGTTCGCAAGGTGCTAATCACGTTATTGGTAATGGATACGATAGTTGGCAGATGGCCTGCTCTTCTGGAGAGGAGGCGATAGCTGAGAACTAAAGGAGGCTTCAAGGGTGTACTGAGGAACAAAGAAGTAACCATTCAACCAAGTATATTAAAATACTGTCTGTCGAAGTCTGCCTTTTCTATGGTAGAAACAAGCGGTCTTTAAATACACGAATCTGTTCATGTCTAGCATGAACGAAACTAATCAAAGGTATCAATCAATACACTTTGGCAAAACCAATTAAATATCAAAGCAATACTTAAAACAAAACATAAAACAATAACAAGTATCAAACAATACTTAAAACAAAACATAAAACAAAACCAATAACCGAGTACCTGTACCAGTTACATTCCCCAAAACAAAACAACTGATTAAACAAACAAAACCTAATAATTATCAAAAACATCAGCTAAAGAATCAAAAGCTTCAAACTATGCCATCTCCTGTTCATCATATGTATCGCACCAGGGGCAAGTAGAAATCCTAAGAAAACATTTAGACTCAAAGAAATGTAGGTCATAGTAGTCACGAATACCAGATTCACGCTGTACATCAACCCAAGCGTAGTCGCAATCGGGACAGTAGTCTATCCAGAGGATTTCGAAATAGTCTTCAAGTTGGATAACATCGCGGTTCAATAACAGTCCAACAATCTGTTGTCGCAGCCTCACATTGAGTTCCACATAGTTTGACATCGTTATGGTATTCGGATAGTGGGTGGTAATCAGATAAGGTTGTCGAGGGCTTGCTCCATAGCTTGATTTTTCTCATCACTGCTTTCGAATTCCGACTCAAAGTATGGTGCCCAAAGCCCATCCCTAGTTTCGAGTTCCGCATGCCATCACTGAGTTTCGGGCATCGTAGGTGTCCAGCACATGGTGATGTAATTGATTGTTGGAGGAAGGGATTCGTTCAGCATGTTATTTTTCCTCCATTCATGCACCATATCCATAGCGTGTTCTAGTCTTTCCAGTGGTTCCCAGCTGTTTTCACACGCTGGATATTCTTTCCATTTGACCAGGAACTGATCATTCCCATGCCAAAGGTGGTGGTCTTGGATTTCTTCAACTTCCAATTCATCTTTCTTGTCAATTATAATAGGTGCAGGTCGAGAATAGGTTCTTCCGGGAACTTGGAGTCGTCATTTGGGTGGAATCGTTTGACTGCAGAGGTATGGAATACTGCAGTATTACAGCGGTACATGCATCCATCCATCTGGACAGTGTTGTTTTCTGTATGCTCATCAAAAGATAGGACCTGGAAGGGTCCTCCCCATCAGGGCTGTAGTTTCTTACTATGCGAAACATTAGTAATGAACATGTTTCTATATACCAGGAGCATATCACCAGGTGGTATAGGGGTATGTTTGCATCGTCGCTTCTGAGCAGTAGTGGTGCTTCAGAATCAGGCAGCTTTAACAGCTAGGAAAGCATCGTTCCGAATTGCTTGATGGCGGTTTAGGTGGTCATTGGAGGCAGGGACTGAGGAGTTCTTAAATAGAGTTGTAGGTAGGAGAGGGCATTGGCGGCTGAAAACTGCCTTGTATGGAGACATTCCCAAGGTGTCCGAAAATCTGGCATTGATATATGCAGCCAGTTAAACAAGGGCTGGTTCCCAGTTGGTCTGTTATTCATTGATCATGTTGCTGATTCCGGTCTTAACTTCGCGGAGTTTTCGTTCTGCTTGGCCATTAGTCTCATGGTGTCCAGGGGCAGCCATAAGGTGGTTTATTCCGAGGGAGGTCAAGGTTTGCTTCCACAATCTGGCGGTGAAACGGGAATCAGCATCACTGACAATAGATAAGGGGTACCCAAGGGGGGTAAATAGGTATCATTGGAGGTTATTCAAGGTGTCTTTAGAGGAATCAGTAACCTTCATTAGTATGAGCCATGTGTATCCAGAGAATCGATCTACAGCTACCAAGATGGTGTCATATCCAGCGGACTTGTTAAATGGTGCTGCAAAATTGATGGCATAGGATTCGAATATTTCACATGGTAGTTGGAGGGTCTGCGCTTTTCCTTCTGGTAATCATGTTTGCTCCTTATTGGCCTGGCAGAGTTCACATTGTTTGACGAAATCACAGAGGTCCTTTCATATTTCAGGCCAGTAAACATAATATGAGGCATATTGGAGGTTGCAGTCCGCACTGTGGTGTCCTTTGTTGTGGATTTCGGTAATGGCATATTCCCTAATAGTTATTCCATTGATCATAGGGGCCTTTCACGATATATAGGCAATGTTCACCATATTGGGTGCTGGTATAGACCATTCTGTTGGATATGTTGTAGGGGGCGAGCTCTCCATGTCTGGAGGTATCCATAGCTTTGAAGTAGATCGGATTATGGCGATATGCTGCTATCATTGGACTTCGGAAGGAGGAGGTTAATTCTTCGGTAGTTGATCTAACATCTCGCTCATTCTCAATCAGCAATCCTCTTGTCGGCTCGATAGGGGCTTTCTCTTCTTCTTCAAAGGTTTCATTGAGTTGTTCACGATGTTCCGGAATCCTGGGGGGTATAACAGAATCAATGGTTTCATTGTTGTATACTCGTAAGGGTCTACCGTATAGTGGTTATCAATCGATTATGGGAGGAGAGGATGGTAGGGCTGACTGCGGAGAGTGTAGGTATGCTATTGCATCCACATAGGCTGCTGCTTGTTCGAGTTCTTCAAGACCTTGGTGCCGTATTGGAACAGGATTAAAGGTATGGGGAGGTTGGGTCAATCCATCTTCATCGATCATCTGTTCTGCTCCTTCTGCGGTGTCGAAGCTGGTGTTTTTGGAATCGTCAGCAGACATAGAATACGGTTACTGGTATCTGTTGCCGAATTTAATTTCAATCTGGTGCAAGGGGCAGGTATTGTGATAACAGTGAGACCAGTGGAGTCTGCTTTGTTCAAGCTCGTGAGGAGGTGTACTGTGGAGGGTGCAATCGTCTTTCCATTCATTATCAATGTCCTTTCCCCGTTCAGTTCCGGCAGCTCTGTACATGAGGTAAGGGAAAGGATTGGTGGGAGTGGCAGGGCTGGCGGTAGCCATCGATGGTTCTTGTTCATAGGAGGTGTTGTCAGGGCTGTTTTCACTTTGTCTTGTGTGGTCATAAAAAAGAGGTGGGTCTGTGAGTTCTTGGTTTTCGTATAGGCAGGAGAGAGCATTAGCTAAATAGTTCCTTCTTCCAGGGGTATATATAATTTTTGCATCGTAATTGCTGATCTCGCCTATCCATCTTGTTCTTCTCTTTCCAGGTACCCTTTCCGTTTTAAGGTTAGTAAGGGGCTGATGGTCGGTGACAATGGTGAAGGTGTTACCCATCATGATGTGGTTGAATGCGGCAAGAGCATCAATCACAGCAAGGGCTTCCTTGTCCGTCATTCCATAATTCATCTGTAAATTAGTAAAGTTTCTGCTGTGTAATGCTACTGGTCTTGCCGTTTCATGGGAGGCTCCTTGTCCAATCAATGCTCCAAGTCCAATATCCGAAGTATTACTAATCAGCCATATTGGTTCTGGTTTGCTGTAGTCGATAGGTTGTATAACATTGGCATTTTTAATCAATTCCTTGATGTTGGTAATGGCTTGGTCATGAATGTGGGTCCAAACAAACACTGCATTGCCAGTAAGGTCTGTGGGTGGTACTGTCACAGTGGCGTGGTGTGGTAGGAACTGGGAGATATAGTTGACTAGTCCTAGGAACCGCATAAGTTCCTTCTGATTCTGGGGTGTTGTCCATTCTGTTAAACAGGATATTTTTCAAGGGGCTACATGGATCCCTTCATCATCTATCACATGCCCAAGGAAATCGAGTTTATCGGCAAATAGAATTGATTTGTTTCTGCTAGCATAGAATTTAGCTTCCCTTAGTTTGGTACACACCAGACCTATAGGGTAGGCATGTTCTATTTTGGCGTTCGAGAAGATGAGAATGTTATCAATGTAAACCCAGACAAAATGGTGGATGTATTCGCTTAGAAGGTTTTCCATAATTCGCATAAAGGTGGCAGGCGCATTCATGTTACCTTGTAACACAACTCGGCTAATAAAACTTCCAAAGGGTGTTTTGAAACTGTTGTAGCGTTCGCTTTCTGGATCTAACCTTGTTTGGAAGTAGGCATCGCTTAGGTCCATCTTGCTTTGGAATCTAGCCTGTCCAACTGCGTTCAGGATCTGGGTTTGGTTTGGAATAGCGGAGCTGTCTATAACTGTGTTTTCTTTGCGTAGTTTGAGGTCAACCAAGGGGCCGATTCTTTTGCCATCTGCTTTGGGTTGAACAAAGATAGGAGTGGCACCTGGGGCTTCTGCTTAGTAGATGATTCCTCTTCTTTGTTGTTGGTTGATCCAGTCACATAGTGGGCCTTTGTATGCGTTAGGGATAGAGTAGGTGGGTTGGTTCTTAAGATTAGATGGGTCTCGGAGGCGAATGTGGTTGTTCACCTCTCTCATCGGCCGTAGTTCTTCAGGTATTTGATCAGGGAAAACATCAGAGTATTCATCCAATAGTCGTTGGGCAGTTGCTTCACAGAGTGCGGCTCGGTACTCTCCGCTTGTCGGTTTGCATGAGACTCTGACCTTTTGTTCTGGGAAATCGATGGTTGATTCCCCACACCTGATTATAGCTTTGTGGTCGTTCAGAAATGGCATTCCTATCAGAGCATCGTATTTGGCTAGGTTTCCAACTAGCATTTCCTGGGGTGGTAGGATGACAGAACCAAGTCGGATAGTTGCGCTACAGGTTTTATGGCTTGTTGATCGTAATCCTTTTACTGCCATATTGACTGGTATGGGTTGGTTAAGGTCCCGAGTTGGGAGTCCATAGACAGAGACAAAGGCATTGCTGATCATGTGTCTTCCGATTGTGCCAGTGTCAAATAGGACTCGAGCCTTTTTGCCATTTATCAGAATAGTGCCTTCCAAGGCGGTGTGTGCTTTAAATGTAGCAGGAGGTCGGACACTGTTGCATTCCACATCGATGTACCCGATATGGATTTCCTCATATTCGCTGGATTGAGCATTATCGCTATCGCTTTCAACATTGTTGGCTGATGCTTCTTGCTTAATCGCCCTTCCTTTCTCTTTCTTTGTAAGGCAGTTTATTTCCATGTGTCCAGTTTTTCCACATTCAAAACATTCTCCTTTCTGCCTTCTTGATTCTTTGGAGGATTTCGATTTCTTCTTGAAAACCTGGAGGGTATCGTCTTCTGAGTTGTTGGAGGGTGTGTGTCGTGGTTGACTATTCCATCTAGAGGATGTCAGTGTCTTGTACGCCTTGGTTTCATGGAGGATGGTGTCCTTTTGTTCTGCTCTTATAATGATTATTACGATATCATCATCGTCTTCCTCGATTGGTTCTACTTCTCGTTGGAGGGTAGGATGCATAGTATCATAGAATCGTCGCTTAAGGATGTATTTGGAAATGCTTCCTTTCTTCATTCCGTCCCTATACATCAAGAGATCCGTAGTTACATCTGTAATCCTGTTGACATGCGTTCCATTAACTTGATGGAGCTGGACGAATTTGTTGTAAAGGATGTCGTTAGTGATAGAGGATTGGAATCAGCCTTTTAGGTAGTCGAGGACTCTAGATCCTCTTAATCTGACATTTCCGCCGTAATCCTTATACCATTGGTGGCATGAGACGGTTGCCTTTCCTTCACAGAAAGATCCACTGTATAGTCCTGTTGTAGGATCTTCCACATCTTTCCCTTGCAGGAGAAGATCATGTGAGAGTTCCGTCGCCCATCAGTCAAAAGCTTCGGGTTTGAGGTCTTTTCCTTCTCCTGTAAACTTTGCAGGGAGGTGGAGTTTAAATTTAGGAGGTTCGAATGTTGTAGGTGCTTCTTCTTCTTGAGCCCGAGGTTTTCCTCCTCCAGAAGGTCCTCCTCCTGTACAAGCCATATCTGATTCACTACTGAATTCGGGGTCGATTGGAGGTTCGAAGGAAGGCTTCTTTGCAAGAGTAGTAGGAAACTCTCCTGGAGGTTGTGTGTCTTCCGTGTTTGCAGAATTTGCCGGCTCTTTAGCAGAGTGCCGGGGTTGTTTCTTTCTTGTAAGGTCTTGCTGTGGGATCTGTTTCCCGCTCCTGGTCGTCAAAGACTCTATGTTGGGTTTGAGACGAAGCCGAATATGCTGTGATTGTGACGCTTCTCTCCGCTAGCGTTCTGAGGTGGATATTGATAGGTTGATCAGACCTAAATCCGGGGACAGATTCTTAACCACTTGCTGAGGTTAAAAAAATGTAACAGGTTCGCAAGGTGCTAATCACGTTATTGGTAATAGATATAATTGTTGGCAGGTAGCCTGCTCTTCCAGAGAGGAGGCGAGAGCTGAGAACTAAGTGACGCTTTGAGGGCGTACTGAGGAACAAAGAAGTAACCGTTTAACCAAGTATATTGAAATACTGTCTGTCGAAGTCTGCCTTTTCTATGGTAGAAACAGGCTGTCTTTCAATACACAAATCTGTTCATGTCTAGCATGAACGAAACTAATCAAAGGTATCAATCCATACTCTTTGGTAAAACTAATTAAGTATCAAAGCGATACTTAAAACAAAACATAAAACAAAACCAAGTATCAAACGATACTTAAAACAAACCAAGTATCAAAGCGATACTTAAAACAAAACATAAAACAAAACCAATAACCAAGTACCAGTACGGGTTACATTCCCCAAAACAAAACAACTGTTTAAACAAACAAGACCTAATAATCATCAAAAGCGGAGTCTGAGAAACTTAGGGCTTCAGTTTCCGCTAAAAACTCTTCATCGTAAGTGTCACACCAGGGACAAGAGGAAACTCTAAGGAAACTCTTAGAGTCGAAGAAATCTAAGTCACAGTAGTCACGAATACCAGGTTTGTGCTGTACATCAACCCAAGCATGATCGCAATCAAGACAGTAGTCAATCCAGAGGATTTCGAAATAGTCTTCAAGTTGGATAGCATCGCGGTTCAACAACAGTCCAACAACCTGTTGTCGCTGCCTCACATTGAGCTCCACATAGTTTGACATCGTTATGGTATTCGGATGGTGATTGGTGACTAGATAAAGTTGTCGAGGGCCTACTCCATAGCTTGATTCTCCTCATCGCTGCTTTTGAACTCCAACTCAAAGTATGGTACCCAAAATCCATCTCTAGCTTCAGGTTCTGCGTGCCATCGCTCAGTTTCTGGCATTGTTGGTGTCCAGCACATGGTGATATAATTCATTGTTGGGGGGAGGGATTCGTTTAGCATCTTGTCTTTCCACCATCTGTTTACCATATCCATAGCGTGCTCCAGTCCTTCCAGTGGTTCCCAAATGTTTTCGCTCGTTGGATATCCTTTCCATTTGACTAAGAATTGATCATTTTCATGCCAAAGGCAGTGGTCTCGGATTTCTTCAACTTCCCATTCATCTTTCTTCTCAATGATGATAGGTTCGGGTCGAGAGTGGGTTGTTCCAGGGAACTTAGAGTCGTCATTTGGGTGGAATCATTTGACAGTAGAGGCGTGGAATACTGCAGTATTGCGGCGGTACATGCGTCCATCCATCTGGACCGTGTAGTTCTCTGTATGTTCGTCAAAGGATAAGACCTTGAAAGGTCCTCGCCATCGGGGTTGCAGTTTCTTGCTGCGTCCAACATTGGTGATGAACATGTTTCCATGTACCATGAGCATATCACCTGGTGGAATAGGGATATGTTTGCATTGTCGCTTCTGAGCAGTAGTGGTGCTTCGGAATCGGGCAGCCTTAACAGCTTGAAAAGCGTCATTCCGAATCTCTTGATGGCGGTTTAAGTGGTCATCAGAGGCAGGGACTGAGGAGTTCTTGAATAGAGTTGTAGGTAGGAGAGGGTATTGGCGGCCAAAAACTGCCTTGTATGGTGACATCCCCAAGGTATCTGAAAATCCGGCGTTGATATATGCAGCGAGCTCAACAAGGGCTGGTTCTCAATTAGTTTGTCGTTCATTGATCATATTCCTAATTCCGCTCTTAACTTCGCGAATCTTTCTCTCTGCTTGGCCATTCGTCTCATGATGTCCAGGGGCAGCCATGATGTGGTTTATTCCGAGAGAGGTCAAGGTTTGCTTCCACAATCCGGCGGTAAAGCGGGGATCAGCATCACTGACAATAGATAATGGATACCCGTGGGGGGTAAACAGGTATCGTTGTAGGTTATTCCAGGTGTCTTTGGAGGAGTCGGTAACCTTCATTGGTATTGACCAGGTGTATCCAGAGAATTGATCCACAGCTACCAAGATGGTGTCATATCCGGTGGACTAGTTGCATGATCCTGTGAAATGGATGGCATATGATTCGAATATTTCACATGGTAGTGGGAGGGTCTATGCCTTTCCTTCACGAAGTTGTGTTCGCTCTTTATTTGCCTGGCAGAGTTCACATTTTTTGACGAAATCGCGGAAATCCTTGTGCATCTCAGGCCAGTAAACATATTCTGATGCATATCGAAGGTTGCGGTCCGCACTGTGGTGTCCTTTGTTGTGAATCTCGGATATGACATATTCTCTAATAGTCATTCCGTTGAACATATGGCCCTTTGGTATGTATAGGCAATGTTCACCATAATGGGTGCTGGTATAGACCATTCCGTTTCATATGTTGTATGGGGCGAGGTCTCCATGCCTTGGAGCTATCCATGGCTTTGAAGTAAATCGGGTCATGGCGGTATCCTGCTATCATTTAGCTGTGGAAAGAGGAGGTTAATTCTTCTGCGGTTGATCTAACATCTGGTTCATCCACGATTAGGGATCCTCTTGTTGGTTCGATAGGGGTTTCCTCTTCCTCTAAGGTTTCGTAGAGTTGACGCCGATACTCGGCAATAGTAGGGGGTATGACCGAGACAATGGTTTCATTCTTGTATTCTCATAAGGGTCCACCATATAGTGGTCGTGAACCGATTATGGGAGGAGAGGATGGGGGGGCTGACTGTGGGAGGTGTAAATAGGATATTGCATCTACGTAGGCTGCTGCTTGTTCGAGGTCTTCAAGACCTTGGTATCGTGTTGGAACAGGATAATGGGTATGAGGAGGTTGGGTCGATTCATCTTCCTTGATCATCTCTTCTGCTCCTTCTATGGTGTCGAAGCTGGTGGCTTTGGAATCGTCAGCAGGCATATAGTATGGTCGCTGGTATCTGTTGCCGAACTTGATCTCAGTCTGGTGAAAGGGGCAGGTGTCATGATAACAGTGGGACCAGTGGAGTCTGCTTTGTTCAAGTTCGTGAGGAGGTGTGCTGCGGAGCGTTCAATTGTCTTTCCATTCTTCATCAAAGTTGTAACGTGTTCGCAAGGTGCTAATCACGTTATCGATAATAGATACGATAGTTGGCAGGTGGCCTGTTCTTCCAGAGAGGAGGCAAGAGGTGAGAACTAAAGGAGGCTTCGAGGGCGTACTGAGGAACAAAGAAGTAACCGTTCAACCAAGTATATTGAAATACTGTCTGTCGAAGTCTGCCTTTTCTATCGTAGAAACAGACGGTCTTTAAATACACTAATCTGTTCATGTCTAGCATGAACGAAACTAATCAAGGGTATCAATTGATACTCTTTGGTAAAACTCTTTAAGTATCAAAGCGATACTTAAAACAAAACATAAAACAAAACCAAGTATCAAACGATACTTAAAATAAAACATAAAACAAAACCAAGTATCAAACGATACTTAAAACAAACCAAGTATCAAAGCGATACTTAAAATAAAACATAAAACAAAACCAAGTATCAAACAATACTTAAAACAAACCAAGTATCAAAGCGATACTTAAAATAAAACATAAAACAAAACCAAGTATCAAACGATACTTAAAACAAACCAAGTATCAAAGCGATACTTAAAATAAAACATAAAACAAAACCAATAACCAAGTACCCCGTACCGGTTACAAAAGTCCTTTCCTCGTGCTGTTCTGGCAGCACTGTACATGGTGTAAAAGAAATGATTGGAGGGAGCGGCAGAGCTGGCGGTAGCCATTGATGGTTCTTGTTCATAGGAGGTGTGGTCAGGGCTGTCCTGGCTTTGTCTTGTGTGGTCATGAACAAGAGGAGGATCTGCGATATCTTGGCTCTCATATAGGCGGGAGAGAGCATCAGCTAAATAGTTCGTTCTTCCAGGGGTATAGATGATTTTTGCATCGTATTTGCTGATTTCACCTATCCATCTTGTTCTTCTCCTTCCCGGTATCTTTTCTGTTTTAAGATTCGTGAGTGGTTGGTTGTCGGTAACAATAGTGAAGGTGTTGCCCATCAGGATGTGATTGAAAGCGGCAAGAGCATCTATCACAGCAAGGACTTCCTTGTCTGTTGTTCCATAGTTCATCTCTGAGTTAGTAAACTTCCTGCTGTGTAATGCCGCCGGTCTTGCCGTTTCATGGGAGGCCCCTTGCCCAACCCATGCTCCAACTCCAATATCCGATGCATCAGTAATCAGCCATATTGGTTCTGGTTTACTATAGTCGATAGGTTGAATAACGTTGGCGTTTTTAATCAATTCCTTGATGTTGGTAAATGCTTGGTGCTGAGTGTGGGTCCAGACAAATTCTGCATTGCCGGTAAGGTCTGTGAGCGGCGCAGTCACAGTGGCGTGGTGTGGGAGGAACTGGGAAATATAGTTGACTAGTCCTAGGAATCGCATGAGTTCCTTTTGATTTCGGGGTGTTGACCATTCCGTTAAACAAGCTACTTTTCTAGGGGCTGCGTGTATTCCTTGATCATCTATGACATGTCCTAGGATATCAAGTTTATCGGCAAACAGAATTGATTTGTTTCTGCTCGCGTAGAATTTAACTGCCCTTAGTTTGGTGCAAACCAATCCTATATGGTAGGCATGTTCTATTTCGGTGTTCGAGAAGATGAGAATATCATCAATGTAAACCCAAACAAAATGGTGGAGGTATTCCCTTAGGAGGTTTTCCATAATTCACATAAAGGTGGCGGGCGCATTCATATCACTTTGTAACATAACTCGGCTAATGAAACTTCTGACGGGTGTTTTGAAACTGTTGTAGCGTTCGCTTTCTGGATCTAACCTTGTTTGGAAGTAGGCATCGCTTAAGTCCATCTTACTTCGGAATCTAGCGCGTCCAACTGTATTTAGGATATGGGTTTGGTTTGAGATAGCGGAGCTGTCCATAACCGTGTTTTCATTCCGTAGCTTGAGGTCAACCAAGGGGCGGATTCTTTTGCCATCTGCTTTGGGTTGAACAAACATAGGAGCGGTACCTAGGGCTTCTGCTCTGTAGATGACTCCTCTTCTTTGTTGTTGGTTGATCCAATCACAAAGTGGACTTTTGTATGCGTCAGGAATAGAGTAGGTGGGTTGGTTCTTGAGATTGGAGGGGTCTCGGAGGCGGATGTGGTGGTTCACCTCTCTCATAGGTGGTAGTTCTTCAGGTATTTATTCAGGGAAAACATCAGAGTACTCATCCAATAGTCGTAGTGCAGTCGATTCACAGACTGCGGCTCGGTAATCTCCGCTTGTTGGCTTGCATGAGACTCTAACCTTCTGCTCCGGGAAATCGATAGTTGATTCCCCACACCTGATTATAGCTTTGTGGCGGTTCAGGAATGGCATCCCTATGAGGGCATCGTATTTGGCTAAGTTTCCAACCCGCATTTCCTGGGGGGGTAGGACTGCAGAACCAAGTCGAATGGTCGCACTACAGGTTTTATGGCTTGTGGATCGTGATCCTTTTACTGCCATATTGACTGGTATGGGTTGGTTAAGGTCTCGAGTAGGCAGTCCATGGACAGAGACAAAGGCATTACTGATCATATCTCTTCCAATTGCGCCAGTGTCGAATAGGACTCAAGCCCTTTTGCCTTTGATCAGGATAGTACCTTCCAGAGCGGTGTGTGCTTTGAATGTCGCTGGAGGTCGAACACTATTGCATTCCCCATCGATATATCCGATATGGATCTCTTCATATTCACTGGATTGGGCGTTATCGCTTTCAATATTGTTGGCCCATGCCTCTTGCTTAATTGCCTTTCCTTTTCCTTTCTTCGTAGGACAGTTCTTTGTCATGTGTCCTGTTTTTCTACATTCAAAGCATTCTCCTTTTTGCCGTCTCAATTCTTTGGAGGATTTTGTTTTCTTCTTGAAAACCCACGGGGTATCGTCTTCAGAGTTGCTGGAGGCTTTGTGTCGTGGGTGGCTGTTCCTACTAGAGGATGTCTGTATTTTGTAGGCCTTGGTCTCATGGAGAATGGCATTCTTTCGTTCTCCTCTTGCAATTATTACTGCAATATCATCGCCATCTTCCTCAAGTGGTTCTACTTCTGGCCGGAGGGTAGGGTGCATGGTGTCGTACAATCGTCGCTTCAGGATATATTTGGAGATGCTTCCTCTCTCCATCCGGTCCTTATACATCAGTAGGTCCGTAGCCACATCGGTGATTCGCTTGACATACGTTCCGTTAACTTGCTGGAGCTTGTTGAATTTGTTGTATAGGAGGTCGTTGGTTATTGAGGATTGGAATCGTCCTTTCAGGTAATCGAGAACTGTAGATCCTCTTAATCTTACATTCCCGCCGAAGTCCTTATAGCATTGGTGGTATGCGTCGGTTGCCTTTCCTTCACAGAATGATCCAATGATAAGTCCGCTAGTAGGGTCTTCCACATCTTTTCCTTGTAAGAGTAGGAAGTGTGAGAGTTCTGTTGCCCATCATTCAAAAGCTTCAGGTTTGAGGTCTTTTCCTTCTCCTGTGAACTTTGCTGGGAGGTGGAGTTTAAACTTAGGGGGTTCAAATGCTGCGGGTACCTCCTCTTCTTCAGGCCTTGCCCGAGATTTCCCTCCTCCAGAAGGCCCTCCTCCTGTGCTAGCCATATCTGATTCGCTACTAGATTGGGGGTCGCTTAGAGGTTCAAAGGAAGGCTTCTTTACCAGGGTAGAAGGGAATTCTCCTGGAGGTTGTGTATCTCCCGTGTTTGCCGGATCGCCGGGCTCTTTAGCAGAGCGCCGGGGTTGTTTTTTCCTAGTCAGGTCTTGCCATGGGATTTGCTTCCCACTCCTGGTCGTCAAAGACTCTATCTTGGGTTTGAGATGAAGCCGAATATACTGAAATTCTGCCGCTTCTCTCCGCTAGCGTTTTGAGGTGAATATCGATAGGTGGATCAGGCCTAAAACCGGGGACAGGTTCTTAACCACTTGCTGAGGTTAAAAAAATGTAACCTGTTCGCAAGGTGCTAATGACGTTTACGGTAAAAGGTACGATAGTTGGCAGGTGGCCTGCTCTTCCAGAGAGGAGGCCAGAGCTGATAACTAAAGGAGGCTTCGAGGGCGTACTGAGGAACAAAGAAGTAACCGTTCAACCAAGTATATTGAAATACTGTCTGTCGAAGTCTGCCTTTTCTATCATAGAAACAGGCGGTCTTTAAATACACAAATCTGTTCATGTCTAGCATGAACGAAACTAATCAAAGGTATCAATCGATACACTTTGGTAAAACTCTTTAAGTATCAAAGCGATACTTAAAACAAAACATAAAACAAAACCAAGTATCAAAGCGATACTTAAAACAAAACATAAAACAAAACCAAGTATCAAACGATACATAAAACAAACCAAGTATCAAAGCGATACTTAAAACAAAACATAAACAAACCCAATAACCAAGTACCCGTACCGGTTACATTCCCCAAAACAAAACAACTGTTTAAACAAACAAAACCTAATAATCATCAAAGGCGGATTCCGAGAAACTCATGGCTTCAGTTTCCGCCAAAAACTCTTCATCATAGGTATCACACCAAGGACAAGAGGAAACTCTAAGGAAACACTTAGACTCGAAGAAATCTAAATCACAGTAGTCACGAATACCAGATTCGTGCTGTACGTCAATCCAAGCATGATCACAATCAGGACAGTAGTCAATCCAGAAGTTTTCGAAGTAGTCTTCAAGTTGGATAGCATCGTGGTTCAACAACAGTCCAACAACCTGTTGTCGCTGCCTCACATTGAGATCCACAAAGTTTGACATCGTTATGGTATTCGGATGGTGATTGGTGACTAGATAAAGTTGTCGAGAGCCTACTCCATAGCTTGATTCTCCTCATCGCTACTTTCGAACTCTGACTCAAAGTGTGGTGCCCAAAATCCATCTCTAGTTTCGAGTTCTGCATGCCATCGCTCAGTTTCTGGCATTCTCGGTGTCCAGCACATGGTGATATAATTGATTGTTGGGGGGAGGGATTCATTTGGCATGTTGTCTTTCCACCATCCGTTCACCATATCCATAAAAATGCTCAAGTCCTTCCAGTGGTTCCCAAATGTTTTCGCTCGTCGGATATCGTTTCCCTTTGACTAGGAATTGATCATTTCCATGCCAAAGGCGGTGGTCTCTGATTTCTTCAACTTCCCATTCATCCTTCTTCTCGATGATGATAGGTGCAGGCCGAGAGTGGGTCCTTCCAGGAAACTTGGAGTCGTCATTGGGATGGAATCGTTTGACAGCTGAGGCGTGGACGACTGCAGTATTGCCGCGGTACATGCGTCCATCCATCTGGACAGTGTAACTTTCTGTATGCTCGTCAAAGGATATGACTTTGAAGGGTCCTCGCCATCGGGGTTGTAGTTTCTTGCTGCGTCCGACATTGGTAATAAACATGTTACCCTGTACCATGAGCATGTCTCCTGGTGAGATGGGAACATGTTTGCGACGTCGTTTCTGGGCAGTAGTGGTTCTTCAGAATCGGGCAGCCTTAACAGCTTGGAAGGCATCGTTCCGAATTGCTTGGTGGCGGTTTAGATGGTCATCGGAGGCAGGGACTGAGGAGTTCTTGAATAGAGTTGTAGGTAGGAGAGGGTATTGGAGGCCAAAGACTGCCTTATATGGTGACATTCCCTGGGTATCTGAATATCCAGCATTGATATATGCGGCTAGTTCAAATAGGGCTGGTTCCCAGTTGGTTTGTCGTTCATTGATCATGTTCCTAATCCCGGTCTTGACCTCGCTGATTTTTCGTTCTGCTTGGCCATTAGTCTCATGGTGTCCTGGGGCAGCCATAATGTGGTTTATTCCGAGAAAGGTTAAGGTTTGCTTCCAGAATCTGGCGGTAAAGCGGGGATCAGCATCACTGACCATAGATAAGGGGAACCCGTGGGGGGTAAATAAGTGTCGTTGTAGGTTATTCCAGGTGTCTTTGGAGGAGTCGGTAACCTTCATTGGTATTAACCAGGTGTATCCAGAGAATCGAGCCACAGCTACCAATATGGTGTCATATCCGGTGGACTTGTTGAATGGTCCTGCGAAATCGATGGCATAGGATTCAAATATTTCACATGGTAGTTGGAGGGTCTGAGCTTTCCTTCAGGAAGTTGTGTTCGCTCCTTATTTGCCTGGCAGAGTTCGCATTGCCTGACAAAATCTCGGAAGTCCTTTCGCATTTCAGGCCAGCAGACATATTCTGAGGCATATTGGAGGTTGCGGTCTGCACTATGGTGTCCTTTGTTGTGAATCTCGGATATGACATATTCTCTAATCGTCATTCCGTTGAACATATGGCCTTTTGGTACGTATAGGCAATGTTCTCCATAACGGGTGCTGGTAAAGACCATTCCATTGGATATGTTGTAGGGGGCGAGGTCTCCATACCTGGAGGCATCCATGGCTTTGAAGTAAATCGGGTCATGGCGGTATCCTGCTATCATTTGGCTTCGGAAAGAGGAGGTTAATTCTTCTGTGGTTGATCTAACATCTCGTTCATCCTCGATTAGGGATCCTCTTGTTGGTTCGATAGGGGCTTCCTGTTCCTCAAAGGTTTCGTAGAGTTGACGCCGATGCTCGGGAATAGTAGAGGGTATGACCGAGACAATGGTTTCATTGTTGTATACTCGTAAGGGTCCACCATATAGTGCTCGTGAATCGATCATGGGAGGAGAGGATGGCGGGGCTGACTGTGGGGGTTGTAAATACGACATTGCATCCACGTAGGCTGCTGCTTGTTCGAGTTCTTCAAGGCCTTGGTATCGCGTTGGAGCAGGGTTAAGGACATGAGGGTGTTGGGTTGGCTCATTTCCATCAATCCTTTCTTCTTCTCCTTCTGCGATATCGAAGCTGGTGTCTTTGGAATCATCAGCAGGCATATAGTACGGTCGCTGGTATCTGTTGCCGAACTTGATCTCAGTTTGGTGAAAGGGGCAGGTGTCATGATAACAGTGGGACCAGTGGGTTCTACTTTGTTCAAGTTCGTGAGGAGGTGTGCTGCGGAGCGTGCAATTGTCTTTCCATTCTTCATTAATGTTCTTTCCTCGTTCTGTTCCGGCAGCACTGTACATGGTGTAAGAGAAAGGATTGGAGGGAGCGGCAGAGCTGGCGGTAGCCATTGACGGTTCTTGTTCATAGGAGGTGTCGTCAGGGCTGTCCTCGCTTTGTCTTCTGTGGTCGTGAACAAGGGGAGGGTTTGCAAGGTTTTGATTCTCGTATAGGCGGGAGAGAGCATCAGCTAAATAGTTCCTTCTTCCAGGGGTATTGATGATTTTTGCATCGTATTTGCTGATCTCGCCTATCCATCTTGTTCTTCTTCTTCCCGGTATCTTTTCTGTTTTAAGATTAGTGAGCGGTTGGTGGTCGGTAACAATAGTGAAGGTATTGCCCATCAGGATGTGATTGAAAGCGGCGAGAGCATCAATCACAGCAAGGGCTTCCTTGTCTGTTGTTCCATAGTTCATCTGTGAGTTAGTGAACTTTCTGCTGTGTAATGCCGCCGGCCTTGCCATTTCATGGGAGGCCCCTTGCCCAACCCATACTCCAACTCCAACATCCGATGCATCAGTAATCAACCATATCGGTTCTGGTTTACTATAGTCGATTGGTTGAATAACGTTGGCGTTTTTAATCAAATCCTTGATGTTGGTAAAGGCTTGGTCATGAGTGTGGGTCCAGGCAAATTCTGCGTTGCCGGTAAGGTCTGTGAGCGGCGCTGTCACAGTGGCGTGGTGTGGGAGGAACTGGGAAATGTAGTTGACTAGTCCTAGGAATCGCATGAGTTCTTTTTGATTCTGGGGTGTTGACCATTCCGTTAAACAGGCTATTTTTCCTGGGGCTGCATGTATTCCTTCATCATCTATAACATGTCCTAGGATATCGAGTTTATCGGCAAATAGGATTGATTTGTTTCTGCTAGCATAAAATTTAGCTTCCCTAAGTTTGGTACAAACCAAACCTATATGGTAGGCGTGTTCTGTTATGGTGTTCGAGAAAATGAGAATATCATCAATGTAAACCCAAACAAAATGGTGGAGGTATTCGCTTAGGAGGTTTTCCATAATTCGCATAAAGGTGGCGGGCGCATTCATATCACCTTGTAACATAACTCGGCTAATGAAACTTCCGAAGGGTGTTTTGAAACTGTTATATCGTTCGCTTTCTGGGTCTAACCTTGTTGGGAAGTAGGCATCGCTTAGGTCAATCTTACTTCGGAATCTAGCCCGTCCAACTGCATTTAGGATCTGGGTTTGGTTTGGGATAGCAGAGCTGTCCATAACCGTATTTTCATTCCGTAGTTTGAGATCAACCAAGGGGCGGATTCTTTTGCCATCTGCTTTGGGTTGAACAAACATAGGAGCGGCACCAGGGGCTTCTGCCCGGTAGATGACTCCTCTTCTTTGTTGTTGGTTGATCCAATCACAAAGTGGGCTTTTGTATGCGTCAGGAATAGAGTAGGTAGGTTGGTTCTTGAGATTGGAAGGGTCTCGGAGGCGAATGTGGTGATTCACTTCTCTCATAGGTGGTAGTTCTTCGGGTATTTGGTCAGGGAAAACATCAGAATACTCATCCAATAGTCGTAGGGCAGTTGTTTCACAGACTGCAGCTCGGTATTCTCCACTTGTTGGCTTGCATGAGACTCTGACCTTCTGATCTGGGAAATCGATAGTTGATTCCCCATACCTGATTATAGCTTTGTGACGATTCAGGAAGGGCATGCCTATTAGGGCATCGTATTTGGCTAAATTTCCAACCAGCATTTCCTGGGGGGGTAGGACTGCAGAACCAAGTCGAATGGTCGCACTACAGGTTTTATGGCTTGTGGATCGTGATCCTTTTAGTGCCATATTGACTGGTATGAGTTGGTTAAGGTCTCGGGTAGGGAGTCCATGGACAGAGACAAAGGCATTACTGATCATATCTCTTCCGATTGCACCAGTGTCGAATAGGACTCGAGCCTTTTTGCCATTGATCAGGATAGTGCCTTCTAGAGCAGTGTGTGTTTTGAATGTAGCTGGAGGTTGAACACTGTTGCATTCCACATCGATGTATCCAATGTGGATCTCCTCATATTCACTGGATGGAGCGTAATCGCTTTCAATATTGTTGGCCGACGCCTCTTGTTTTATAGCCTTTCCTTTTCCTTTCTTCGTAGGACAGTTTTTTGCCATGTGTCCTGTTTTTCCACATTCAAAGCATTCTCCCTTTTGCCATCTCGATTCTTTGAGAGGATTTTGTTTTCTTCTTGAAAACTCGTGGGGTATCGTCTTCAGAGTTGCTGGAGGCTTTGTGTCGTGGCTGGCTGTTCCTATTAGAGGATGTCTGTGTTTTGTAGGCCTTGGGCTCATGGAGAATGGCGTCCTTTCGTTCTGCTATAGCAATTATTACTGTAATATCATCGCCGTCTTCCTCGAGTGGTTCTACCTCTCGCCGGAGGGTAGGGTGCATAGTGTCGTAGAATCGTCGCTTCAGGATGTATTTGGAGATGCTTCCTCTCTCCATTTGGTCCTTTATATATAATTAAGTCCGTAGCCACGTCGGTGATTCGCTTGACATGCATTCCGTTAACTTGCTGGAGCTGGTTGAATTTGTTGTATAGGAGGTCGTTGGTTATAGAGCATTGGAATCGTCCTTTCAGGTAATCGAGAACTGTAGATCCTCTTAATCTTACATTCCCGCCGAAGTCCTTATAGCATTGGTGGTATGCGTCGGTTGCCTTTCCTTCACAGAATGATCCAATGATAAGTCCGGTTGTAGGGTCTTCTACATCTTTTCCTTGTAAGAGTAGGAAGTTTGAGAGTTCTGTGGCCCATCGTTCAAAGGCTTCAGGTTTGAGGTCTTTCCCTTCGCCTGTGAACTTTGCTGAGAGGTGAAGTTTAAACTTAGGAGGTTCAAATGCTGCGGGTACCTCCTCTTCTTCAGGCCTTGCCCGAGATTTCCCTCTACCAGAAGGCCCTCCTCCTGTGCTAGCCATATCTGATTCGCTACTAGATTCTGGGTCGTTTGGAGGTTCAAAGGAAGGCTTCTTTGCTGGAGTAGAAGGGAATTCTCCAGGGGGCTGTGTGTCTTTCGTGTTTGCAGGATCGCCCGGCGCTTTGGCAGAGCTCCGGGGTTGTTTCTTTCTTGTAAGATCTTACCGTGGGATTTGCTTCCCACTCCTGGTCGTCAAAGACTCTATCTTGGGTTTGAGATGAAGCCGAATGTGCTGTGATTCTGCCGCTTCTCTCCGCTAGCGTTCTGAGGTGGATATCGATAGGTTGATCAGGCCTAAATCCGGGGACAGGTTCTTTAACCACTTGCTGAGGTTAAAAACATGTAACGTGTTCGCAAGGTGCTAATCACGAAATCGATAATGGATACGATAGTTGGCAGGTGGCCTGCTCTTCCAGAGAGGAGGCGAGAGCTGAGAACTAAAGGAGGCTTCGAGGGCGTACTGAGGAACAAAGAAGTAACCGTTCAACCAAGTATATTGAAATACTGTCTGTCGAAGTCTGCCTTTTCTATCGTAGAAACAGGCGGTCTTTAAATACACAAATGTGTTCATGTCTAGCATGAACGAAACTAATCAAGGGTATCAATTGATACTCTTTGGTAAAACTCTTTAAGTATCAAAGCGATACTTAAAACAAAACATAAAACAAAACCAAGTATCAAACAATACTTAAAACAAACCAAGTATCAAAGCGATACTTAAAACAAAACATAAAACAAAACCAAGTATCAAACAATACTTAAAACAAACCAAGTATCAAAGCGATACTTAAAACAAAACATAAAACAAACCCAATAACCAAGTACCCGTACCGGTTACATTTCTTGTAAGGTCTTGCCGCGGGATTTGCTTCCCACTCCTGGTCGTCAAAGACTCTATCTTGGGTTTGAGATGAAGCCGAATGTGCTGTGATTCTGCCGCTTCTCTCTGCTAGCGTTCTGAGGTGGATATTGATAGGTTGATCAGGCCTAAATCCGGGGACATGTTCTTAACCACTTGCTGAGGTTAAAAAAATGTAACGTGTTCGCAAGGTGCTAATCACGTTATCGGTAAAGGTACGATAGTTGGCAGGTGGCCTGCTCTTCCAGAGAGGAGGCGAGAGCTGAGAACTAAAGGAGGCTTCGAGGGTGTACTGAGGAACAAAGAAGTAACCGTTCAACCAAGTATATTGAAATACGGTCTGTCGAAGTGTGCCTTTTCTATCGTAGAAACAGGCGGTCTTTAAATACACAAATCTGTTCATGTCTAGCATGAACGAAACTAATCAAAGGTATCAATTGATACTCTTTGGTAAAACTCCTTAAGTATCAAAGTGATACTTAAAACAAAACATAAAACAAACCAAGTATTAAAACGATACTTAAAACAAACCAAGTATCAAAGCGATACTTAAAACAAAACATAAAACAAAACCAAGTATCAAACGATACTTAAAACAAACCAAGTATCAAAGTGATAATTAAAAAAAACATAAAACAAAACCAAGTATCAAACAATACTTAAAACAAACCAAGTATCAAAGCGATAATTAAAAAAAAACATAAAACAAAACCAAGTATCAAACAATACTTAAAACAAAACAAGTATCAAAGCGATACTTAAAGCAAAACATGAAACAAAACCAATAACCGAGTACCCGTACCGGTTACAATTTGTTTGTGTGTATTTTGTTGGTTTTCTACTGTGGAGGAGGTTTTGCGGGATGGTGTTCAGACCAGGTGGTAGTGATTTTATATTTGTTGGATGAGGAATCTGGTTGGGTCAGTCTCTTGCTCAGCTTCGGCTACGCTTGGTACTGGTTGGCTTCATACCAGAGGAGCTACGGACTTGGACCGGAGAGGGCGCTGGGTTGTTTGATGGTCTTGTAATTTGTTCTCGTGCGGGCATGACTCGAGGATGGCAGGTGTGGGGCCATAGACTTAGTTAGCTTAGCATTAGTGGTATACTGGTTAGCAGTATCCCTGTACCGGCAGGGGCTCGTCATATGCCAGTATTGGCGGTATGAGTTTAAATAAAATTAGATGGACTTCTAAGTACTTTTCTTACTTCTTACTTTAACGAATATAAAACACCTTCATGATCTTTATCATTATTACTAGTTTTATTATCGTTACGCAGAGAATACTCTTCACAAAGAAGAGTTAGAAAAAGCTTACGATAGGTGTTTCCGATAGAAGATGGAGGTCTTGTACTATCTGTAACATAGGCAGAGGCCTATTGCTCTCGTAAGAGAAGTAAGAGAAAAAAGAGAAGTATCGTTCCCAGTCGCCAAGAACTAACTGTCCGAAGAGGGATCGTTACAAATCTGGAATAAATTCCGGAGTTGAACTAGAATTTATAATGTGTAGTAAAACTGAAAAAGAATTTGATCATGATAGCATGATAGTAACATGAACATAAACACATGTTCAGAATACAAGATTAAATAAGCTAGATTTATTGACAGAACTGTGAATAACTCAATACTATATAGAAGATATGATCTTACAAAATTCTCTCGGAGTGTATCATGAGATATCACTCCAAAAAAAAAAAAAAAGTTCTGTCACTTGCTTCAGCATCACACTTGCTTCCACCGACTATGAGCAACAGCGAAATAGGAGGGTAACCGGCTATTAGGAGGAGACAAAAGTCACGGTTACTTCTCAATGGTGGTGTGGTATCATATTATATATGCAGATTAAACTCGGTCAGAAAATCCGAGTGATAGTGGGTGAATATTGTTCGGAGTTGGCAAAGAGTTGGGGCAGCTCCCAAAATGGGAGGTGCTATAAGCGATATTCTACGAGTCTATAATTATTATAAAAGCTACAAACTATAAACGTCTATATTCAGTTTGTCCTTCAGCACCCATGAAGTTTCTCTCAGTTAGTGTTAGTGGGGAGAGGTCAATTGTTTCCCCAAGCTCAAACGTGGCGCTCAGCCAATGACTGATTCATCACCCCCACGTCCAGGCTTAGGCGGGGAGTTTGAACAATTTTTGGGCAGTTTCGTGGTGTAGAACAAACTGCACCACGAAACCACGTGCTAAGTCTTACGCCCATACAAAACATAACTGTTCACGCCAACTTGTAAACAACCGTGGTGAGATTCTTATTTTGACTTTTCTCCACCCTCCAGGTCTCGAGGGGCCCTTCCTACTCAAGTAGTCTTACTGGCTTCCAGGAATATGTTTTTTCTCACAGTCAATTTAGGTTAACCCACAAAATGATGCCACTCTTGTACAGTATGGTGCTGGGCGCTTGAAATCACACAAACCAGGAGGGCTTGGCAAAAGTAGCTTCGAAAATCTGGATAATTCAAAATTTTACTATATCCACCAATATTATTACTCTGATTGAAGATCAGAAAACATAGAATTAGAGAGGAGTTTCCGTTGAGTACTTTTAAGAAGCTATATCTTCTTAAAGATGTGATTGTGGTTGAAATTGTTCAAAAAGTATTCTGGTATCGACTTTTTGTTGCTCTCAAGTGTCTAGTACCATACCGGGTGCCTATATGTATTGTGCTTGGCAAGGGCCTACTGATCAGGAGCACTTTCCACAGTTACGGGTTTCGAGCCTGTTGTAGGAGTACAGTACAGCATCTCTCCGCCCAAGCAAAAAGGTTCTAGCCAACGCCTTCCACCCCATTTCATTCACCTGACATTACTGGTATTATGAGCCTCCCACCCCTCCAACTGATGGATATTCATAAGAAAATTTTATTTCCAGTTCTTTGGGGTGTCCGTGGGCCAAGTCATAATTTCAACTATTCCTCTTTCTGTTACCTAATTTGCCCTTTGCTCATCTCAAACTACCCGGAAGTTACCAGGTATTTCTCGCATTGCTTCACTGATTGTTTGTCCCTTAGGTATAGCTTTACTGAGGTTTTAGTGAGAATTTGTAGTCTATCCCTCCTTTATCCTTTTCATGCATTCACATCAGATCACTCAGTTCCCAGCAGTTGGGCACTTTACGGAAACGGGGGTTCTATCTTTTTTTTTTTTTTGTTTGTAGAAATAACTGTGTGAGAAACTGCTACAAGAAAGAAAACCCTATATCGCGGTGCAGCTGCAATGTGATATTCCAGGACAATTTCAGGACTGATATCTTGTAGGAAATAAATTGCCTGTTCCTGTAGCACGTGCGGGTTCTACTGAATACGTACCAGGTTTAATATCACAAATCCTTTTTTACACATTGCGGAATGCTCCATGAATATTGTTTTTGCAAGGTAGCAGCTTTAATAGGAAAAGAATTTGGTCCTTGGTCTCTTCCCCCCCACTCTGCTCCATGCATGGTGCCAACTCCATTGTATCTCTTCTATCATAGTCTTTCTGGTATCATCCTTCTATCTCCCCCAGCCCTACCATTACTTCGGAAACCACTAGGAAACATGTCTGCTAGTTCAGTGCTAAAATCCCTACCTCCACAGGCATTCCACACTACCGCAAGCCAGGTACAGGTCTTTACCCTAACCTCCAAACTCTAAAATTGTCGTACCCGGGGGCTTCCTTTGACATAGGTTTCTTCCGTATCATACCAATTCACAACCTTTCCACACCCTTGGGAAATCCCTGTATCTTAACCCATTCACCCAACAGTCGCGCAAGCCCCCATCTCCGAAACGGAAAGTACTCGTCCCACCACTGCTTCACGCAGAACACAGGTACGCTTGCGAGAGAAGCAAGAGCCCTACAGCAGAGGTCCGCCAAATCCGGCCAAAACCCAGGGCGTGTTCACAGGGCAGCCTTGAATGGCCCGCCAGGCGGCATACCGGGGTAATAGATGAAGGGCACCTTCTCATCGGAAGTCTCCCCCAGTGCGACGCTTGTTCTGATTTGAGGTAGCCCGATATTTTATACTTTGGGCAGAGTTTGCGGAGGGTGTTTCTTTCTGGACTTAGAATAGTCGAGGAGGCAGACTTGGCGGTTATGCGGAGCGTGTGGGAAGTTTCATCGTTTGCGTCACTTAATGGACCTGCACTGCAGGCGCTATTAAAGTTATACCACGAAACCATATAACAACTTTAGGGCTGTATCTTCTGACATAATGTTCAACGTGTTTATTGCATATTTTCCGGGTAAGCTTGAGTGGAGTTGGGCAGACTGCGGGGGCTGATGTAGTGCACTGGACGAAGGACCAGGTTGGATGGGGAAGTAAATCGTCCAAATATGATTATAATAATTTGATCCAGTTTTTACTGGGGAGAATGGGGGGATAGGACCTCGCTTACCAAAAGCTAAGGATAGAGTTATATTGGCCAACAAATGCGAGGAGAAGCGGGTGAGACGTGGAGGGGAAACAACTGAAATGCATCATAAATGTCACAACCTGAAAGTCCCAATGACCTACACTGAAATACAAGTACAACAGTTTAGGTGTCAGATTTTCCCATTTGAGCTCAATCCTGAGTTTTGCTATGAGGGTTTAAGCAAGACCCACATACAGGGTCCGTCAAGATGTTATTGAACAGTTATTTGAAGTTAACCAGCCAAATAGATTCTTGTCTGTTCCGGTTAGTCTGTTCCTACCGTTTTATGATACTTGAACAAGGTAACTTACTTGGAGGCCTGACCCGGGTAAACTTTTTCAATACCATGCTCTTAGTGAATAAAACCTTTCTGATGCCCACCGACAGTGAAATAGCTATTGAAAAAGTAAACCCTTGGGAGAGAATCAGCTTGCCTATCGCTCACCATAAAACTGCGAAGAAAATGGGGGAAATAAACACAGGTGACCCTTATATTATCAGAATTTTTTAATCATAGAAAGCCCTCCTGTACTTGTATATTGGTCAGCTTTTGCTTAAAAGTGGTACGGTAGTCGAGTATGTTATCGGTGGCGTGTTGCGCCAAGAAAAAGAAATCAGAGAAACATATCAGCATTTACACTTTCCCCTGTTCCGGATTTCCCGCCCGTTACCCCATCTCCCCACCCAAGCAAAAAAGTCGTTACCACTCCCTTCACGTGGCATGATCATACTACGATCCTCCCACCCACTCAACCCATTCAAAATAAAGATTTTCGCCCCCGAATCACTACCACCTGTCTTTTAACTCTTCAAACATTTCCCTTTCTACTGCTACCATTTGGTCGTCGGATCCCTCCACAATTTTTTAACAATTACACCATGTCGACGGCCTCCAAGGTTATTCAATGCATAGCCAGCTTGTCTCGTGCTTCGTTCAACCCTGCTCTAATTCTACGGGGCGGACTGACAGCACCGCTGAACCCCAGGTTCATATCTTCAAGTGGGAAGCAGGGGGAGGCAGCTGTAAAAGTGAATCTTGAGAATCAACGAATAGATGCGAGCATTTTCATGAATAAGACTGGACTCAACCCCATGGAGGTTGATGTTGGGAATAGTCTGACGTCAGGTACTATGATGTCCTCTTCTACCGGTACCTCACTCTCCCCCTTCCGTTTCGCATTTCTCATGGGGTGATTTAGAAACTAATGGCAATGGCAAATAGGTATTCTCAAGCAAACCGCAATAATAGACATGGGATCTCGACCAATCTGCCTTGACATGTCAGCTCCAACCCCTACGGCCCCTCACGTGCTTGATGCTGTGCTTTACCTTTATAGCGGTCTATACGGAAATCCCCATCCATGCACGAACACCTACGGCTTAGAAGCAACGACGGCGATTGGCGTTGCACGTGCGCAGGTTGCAAATCTCGTTAGAGCCCATCCCAAGGAGATCATATTCACCTCTAAAGCCACAGAGTCGAACAACCTTTTGATCAAGTGTGCGACAAGGATTTACAAGTCTGACAAGCCAATCATGACATCGCAGATGGAGCATAAGTGTGTATTGGATTTGTGCAAACACTTACAACACGTGGAGTATGATATCAAGTATCTCCACATCAAGAATACCAGTTTGATCAATCTGGAGCATTTGGAGCGCGAGATGCGCCCGGACAGGGCGCTAGTTTCAACGATGCCGGTCAACAACGAGACCTGGGTCATCCAGCCAACGCAGGAGATTGGGAAGCTGTATCGAAAACACGGTGTCTTCTTCTACACAAGTGGCACGCAGGCGATGGGCAAGACTCCCATCGAGGTTGGCAAGTGGAACGTCTACTGGATGAGCATCTCCGGCCCCAGAGTTTATGGACCGAAGCGCACCGGAGCCTGTTGTATCCACTGCGGACTAGAAGTTAGGATTGACCTGCTCATTTCTGGTGGGGTTCATGAACATGGTTATTGTAGCGGAACTCTCGCACCTTCCTTGTTGATCGGTCTTGGAGAAGCCCGCGGAATTGCCCAAGAGGAGACTAAGGTACTTCCCTCCTTTCCAACTTCTCCTGCCTGCAAGTTTCATAAATTGATATAAAAACTAGTATACACGTGCATCAAAACCTTTCTTTTCCCAGCACTCAATCTGCTCCTCCGCGATGCAGGGAGGCAACTACTTGCGCAAAGGCTATCACTATAAAAAACCCAAGCAATTCACCAGTAAGTTGAAATCGGTTCATTTGACGATGAGCACATATGGTAATATGTTATTGATTGGCGGGAAGGGACCTTCACCATGAGTCACACCAAGGCGGATACTAAAAAGGGAATGCATAAGGCCACTACCAAAGATTCCACGGTGGGAGTTCAGGAAGCCAAATTGACAAGTAGGTTTAATGGAAGGGTGCAGTTTTGGTACTTCATCGAGGCTAATGAGTTATTAATGGCTGGTTAGATGCCCCAAAAAGGAGAAAGCGCAAGTGGACCACTTCATATTCTAATATGACGATTCGCGAAGCAGAGGACCGCTTGGGTCTCAGATTGAACCTACGAGGAGTTCCACTCAAGATGATGCTCAACGGAAAATGTGGTTTATTGGGACCTGACGTGCTATTGAGGGCGAAGAAGATAATCCATCAAAGCTTGAGTCTTTACATGGAAGCTGGGGGATACCCAACAGAGGCCGATCCCGACTTTAAAGAGGCCTACATACACGATCTTGCCGCTTGTATAATCTTTCCCATGGTCGCTCTGTTCAGGCTTGAGACAAAGCGGGACCTACAGGTATCTCGAGAGAAGGAAATAATCTCGAAGGATTCCAGTACTAGTGGTATGGAGGAATTCGTGGTGATGGACTTCGTATCTTACAACCAACAGAAATATGTCTTAATTGCTGAGGCAAAGAAGGTCTCCCTCGGGGAAGCAAGAAAGCAGTGCTTTCTCTCTCTGAAGGACATGTGGGATTCCAATGGCGGCATTGGTACAGTATATGGATTTATCACTATGGGTGATAGTTGGAGAATGGTCTCCTATGACGGAACATTCGAGATGAGTAACAAGATCGAGTTACTGTTTGACACTATGCGTGTGGAGGAGGAGGAATGGTTGGCGAATTATTCCGTCCTTATTGACTGTTTCAACATTGCCTTAAGCCATGGAGGGAAGGACCTGGTTTAGGTTTCTTGAAGCGATAATTTGTTCGATCTCACCCCGGACACTTGATTCCGGGAAGACGGTTTTTCTTCATTTTCTTTACTGCCATAGTTCTGGCGTTTTTTTGCTTTCCTTCTAGCTTGATTTCCGGTCCTTTTGAGCGTCCAGGGACTAGGCCGAAATTCGACTTCGCCTCTTTTAGTTTCCTAATTTGTCCTTTACACATCTCTTAGCGTCCTGAAGTTACCATGTATTGCTCTGATCGTTTTCCACATTGTTTGGGCCTTAGCTATAGCTTCACTGTAGCTCTGCTTTGAATACATAGTTACTCTTTCCATTATCCTTTTCACGGATCTACGTCACACCACTCTGTTCCCAGCATTGAAGCACTTTTCACAATTGGGTTTTCTTTATTGCAGAAATCGCTGTCTGAGGATCTACTAGAAGAAAGAACACTTTGCCCCCGCGCTGGTGTTGTTCGGCACTCTGATATTCCTGGACAATTAGACAATTAGACTATCTAATACGATGTTTTACTGATGGCTGACCTATCACATGCCAATTACGGTTTAGGTGGAGTGTTTCATGAGTGGTTGGGCGGTTGCCTGGTGTAGAAACCAACTACACCACGAAACCGGGTTAGTGTATTTTGTTACAAAATAAGTTAGTGTTAGTCATCAATTAGACACGTGCCCTTGAACCTTCTTGTCTTACCCACACCAGCTATCACAAGATGCCTAAGGGTAGAATCCCGGGATCCTTGGGTAATTGAAAAGGGTTACAGTTATAATAGCAATCAATATCATTCCACCGATGATGGTCGGCCTCTTGGGCTCCAAATACGAGGCTCTTTGGGCCAAGACTAACGCAATCCCGCCCACCGCTACAACCCTGGAAGCTTCCTTCAACCCCCCCTTTCAATGCTAGAATCCAACCTAATGAAAGACAGAACTTTCAAAAAGAAAGAAATGGGTGCCGAACTATCCACTTAGGTTGATGCCGACACCCTCCGGAAACACTCACCCATTGAGACCTGCCGAATCCACTCCCAGCGGGAAGAGCTTAAAGACTGTCTTTCGGGTACCTCCCTTTCCCAAAGCCTCGCCGCTTCTACTACTACAAGGTAACATGTCTCCTAGTGTGAAGCTAGGATCACCGCTTCCGCCGGCATCCCAGTCTTCCGTAAACCAGGTGCAGGCCATTACTCCAACCTCCAAACTGTTAAATCTTCCACCTGGAGGCCGCCTTTGACATTAGCTTCTTACGTGCTAACCTACAACTTTTCTACATCCTTGCGGAGGTCCCTGTGGCTTGGGCAGTTGGCCCCGGCGATCATGCATGCCCACATATCACTAGTGGTAACGAAGAACTCGCTGCACAAGTGCTTCACTAGACCATAGACACGCCCCAATGGGCAATAGGAGTTCCATCTCAGAGGCTCGCGGAAGCCCACCGAAGCCTATGGCTTGTTCACGAGGCTGTCATGTATCGATTGCCATGCGAGGAGCACAATCTCGCGGGAAGTTTTCCCTGTTTTGAGGCTTGTGCGGGCTTGAGTTTTTCAAGAGTTTGTCTGATTGGAGTACTTCCTAGGCGGGCAAAGGACGTGTTGTTAAAGTTTTATTTATAATGAACGTTCGGGAGGTAGCGGTGGGTGGGTGGATGATCTGCTTTTTCCACGAGTACACAATGAGGAGTGAAAGCCGGCGAAGGGGCTGGGGCGGATGGAGGAGATGGAGGAAGTTTGAATGCTGGCCGGAGGAGGAAGCCATGAGGGGGCTGAGGTGGAGGTTGAGAGCAATGACGATGCTGCACTGGCATAGGGCATTGACGCGAAAGCAAGGCTGCTTAACAGAGGAATTTAGGGTTGGCCCATCCTCGGTTAACAGTTGGAAAGAAAAAGTGCTGAATGACCCCCCGTTCAAGACACTGATGATCAGAAAGGTCAAAACTGTACTTTGCGGCGAGAGTGGCAAAGGCAGCCACACCGACCAGAAGAATCCCCGGGGCTCTGCAGCTGATCAGCCAACTAACTCTTCTGAGTACAGGACTAACCTCAATACTGCCGCCTAGGAACCAGAGCCTCAGGTGAAGAAAGTGAGTAGCGTGGGGCTGGATAATCATCATATAATGTGAGTACGGTACGTGGTGGGGGGTGATACTTGGGTTTACAATTTTAGCTTTGCTTGCTTCTTAGCTACTGTATGCTAGCAGGTTAGTTATTCCTATTGAGCACTATGTATGATATACTTTACCTTTTCTCATTAGCCTTAATCAGTTCGCAGGATTCTACCATGGTGACACCGTTGTATCGGCCGTTATAGGTGATCACTTGGGTGAAATAGCCTATCACACTCCTCGGTTCTACGCTTATCGCAGATGTATAGCTCACCCCTCTTAAGGCTAGTGATCACGTTTGCACTCAACTAGAATTAATTCCTTTTACGGTATCAGATTTTCCCATTGTGTTCCTTGGTTTCATGGGTACAATGAATCACTAACATAGGGAAGGTCGGGAAGCCGGTAGTATAATAAAGGTAGAGCAGACCAGATGGGGGTATACGAAAGCAAATGTGGGGGGTGGAAAGAATGGCGGGGAGTAAGCACTTACCTAATGGCAGGTGGGTTTGGGATTGCTGTTGCCGGTGAGTATCGTGCACTACGGGGGAAAGGGTACTGTATACTAGGGCGCTTGGTTGGTAATTGGAAAAGAGTAACAAGTTGGGTTCGGATTGTGCAAGATTCAATAAAGGGGTATAGGTTATACTAGAGCATGGAAGGGCGCCAGGGTAATAAAATAATAATGTTATTATTATGGTATTATTCAAATAATATTATGATATACTATTTAACACGAGTGATCATTCATGACTGCGGATACAATAGTTCCTTGCTACGATAGTAGTACCCTGCAAACAGATAAAGTCTAATGCAGAAAGGAAAAGTATATCATACATATTGCTCAAAAAGAATGACTGACTAGCTAGTGTACTGCAACCGAAAAAAGCAGGCAGAGCTACAACTGTAAACCCAAACATCCCATACACTCACGTTTTATGATAACTATCTACCACCGCGCTAAGCACTTTCTGTACCAGAGGCTCTGGTTCCCAGGCGGCAGTATTGAGGTTAGTCCCACTCTTAGAAGAGCTGATTGGTAGGTCAGCGGAGGAACTCCTGAGCTTCCGGCTGAAGTGCCTGACTTCGCCGGTATCACCTTAAAGATCTTCCTGGACCATTCTAGTCATCGGTGTCCCTTGGATGGAGGTCTTTGACTGCATTTTCCTTCTTGCCGGCAACAACAGACAAGCTCACTTAGATTCTTCAGTTAAGCAACCTGCTTTCGCATCTTTGATTTATGGCGGTTGTGTAACTTTACTGCTCTCACCCTCCACCTCCGCCTTCTAATCGCTCCCGCCTCCGACGCTCCCCCAGCCCGGAACTCCTGGGTCTGCCCCCTCTCCTTCGCTAGCGTTCTCACCTCCTCATCGCACCCGCCCACCGCTCCCACCTGCCCACTCAAAATGAATTAAAAGCCTCATAGCTGCTCCTTCCGCTGTCCAGGGGATGCGGCGGACCGATGAGTGCTCGATAGACTCCACATAACAACCAACAGGTCCACCTCATTGATCCTTCCAAGTCCTATGAGAAACCACCCGCGGAAGCTCTCCCCAAAGAATATAATATCTGGCTACGCCAAGCTGGCATTCGGTTGTAATGGGAAATACTTCCAGCGAGAACGCACTCCTTCACCTCAACATCCAGGTATGTGGCATGACTATCAATGCACCACTGTCCTGTGAACCAGCCGTGAACCTCGACAAGCCTTGGTCTGCTAAATCCTCGTAAGATAAACTCCACCAGTTCTCCACTGCAAGCTAGTCGGGCACAAACCCCTCAATTCACAAGGCCGCATGCATACAATCGAGAATGACTGAGGCCTCTTTCACACACCTCTCTTTTCCATGTTCCATATTTTGAACCAACACCGGAAAGTGATATGTGTGGGTGAAATCCATACGGTCGTACCGGATCATCTGACACTGTTCTCTACTAGTCACGAAATCATTAACAATCTTTCCACTGTTTTTATCCCCAATATCTTCGAGGGACAACCCTTATTGCCTCTTCCCCTAGCCACTGAGAAATTGCCTCCACAACGATAACAAACTTCAGGCCTCCAACCACAATGAAGTCCAAACAAACAAACTCCTGAAACGCGCCCGTCTCCGAGTCTGGGGCTATAACCTCGTTTTCCCTCAGATGGTAAAGGTACAGTTCACACCCCATCTCATATCTGAACCCCATGAGCACAGGAGGGATTAAAAGTAAAACCGAGCGGTTCACGCAACTCCTTCAGTATGTGCAAGTGTGTGTATATCCCGGGTGAAGAACCTGTCATCTTTGCAGTGGGTAGTATGAATGTGTGCCCGGCTGGTGAGGTGGAAATCCGCGGCGGGGGGGTTTCAGAAGGGTATGGAAAGGTTGTAGGCCGGTGCGGATGAAGCTTGTGTTGTAGACGTCCACCGGAGGTAGGATGTCTTCAGATTGCAGGCTGTAGTAGAGGCCCATACCTGGTTTGTGGAAATATGGGATGCCGGCGGAGGTCGGCATTTCAGCACTACACGGGGAGAAATGTCGTCCATGGTGGCGGAAGTGGCGGTGGGTGTTTTGGAATGAAAGCATGATATCATACTCATAGGTGTTTTTATTTTTTTCTGGTGTATGAGCACATCATCACTGGTGCTTGTACCGGTGTGGGCTAGGGCGATCTGATAGGGTACTCGAGTAGTTTGGAAGTCGCATGGCCGTTTTTTCCCCGCTGCGACTTGCGTACTAGTAAATAGCTTGGCAAGCCGGATTTCCGGTATTTTCCTGTTTCCTTCGTTAGACAAGTGCAATTTCACCTTCCTCTCAATAAATAAATTCCATCACCACTTCACCTCTAATTAGCTTAACCTATCCTGTATCCTTGTTTTTCTCTCCCATATCCGCTACATTACCCGGTATCTACCAGTATTGGAAATCAATTCTACCCGCTTTATCTCCTGTTATAACAAGGTCTGTCCATTTGATGTTTTCACGCGCATTATCAATTAAAGACTGACTTCCTTAATTCATGAGAAAGTGAATATTTACCATGTTTAGAATTGCCACCAAGCTAGCATTCAGGCCCACCGGGCTTTACCGCTATCCCCCTCATGACCATTATCCATTCAGGCATGCATGCAGGGCAAGCTCCACGCCGGTAAGCTTAAGGTTTTAATTCTGCAGCCTACAAGCCGTTCTAACCATGCAACAATATTCGGCAGAGGAAGCGAACCAAACCTAAACATAAAACTACTCCCGCGGAGGTGGCCATGGAAGAGGACACTACTTCAGTAACCTTAAAGTATTAATCATCCACAAACCATTCTAACAACATGCAACAGACTCAGAGGAAACTAGCAACTGATCTCGCATACCAGACCTCCTATTCTAAGGTCCGCATGCACAAATCTGAGGAGAGTCCCCAAAGTCCAATGCCTCACGACATGGCCAATACTCGATCACTTTCAACAGCTGGGACGCCGACGCATGTGACAAGCCCTTGACAGGAAGCTACCCATCCTCGCTTGGCCTCGCCCCACTCTCCAGCCTGCTAGGCTATTTCAAGGCAAACCGCCGCTTTTACATTCACACCACACTCACCTACATTGCAGCGCTCCTCGGGCCTACATTAACCCCCATGGAGCGCAAAGGTCTAGCCTACTACAACAGCCACTTCCACTTGCACTAGTCCCACGGGGACGGCTTGGCTGTTTCTTCTCGGGTGTTCCTTGGATTTCTCCTGCAGAACCGCAAACCTAGCATTATCTTACGCTATGGTTAGTCGGTTCACAAAGCCGGGTGCTCAGAAACCCGATGCCAACCGGACGGTTGGGAACACTGTTTCCACCTCTTGTAGTCCCGGGCGTCCCGGCAGGGTGGGTGAGGACGGCAGGGCATGGCGTCCTTCTTTCATAAAAACGGTCGTCTAAAGGGTCGACGCCCGGGCCCAGCAGTCTTAGAACAAATGGAATCTTCCGGCGGCCATCTGCAGGGCTCGGCCATTACTTGCAGGCCCTGCCCGTCCATCCCAGGCAGTGGTCTGGAAGGACGCAATGATGCCCGTCCGTCCCGGGCATCCACTCATGCACTACCGTCCGTCCGGTCCGCACCCAAGGACGGACGGACTGGGCGCTCGGGCGCACTGTTTGAGGTTGCTCCTATATTCCCGTTGGCATTCCTAGGCCTTTGGGATTGTCATAACTTTAATCGTTTGATTCCCGTTGCGAGAAAAACAGATTGATAAGCGCGGAGGAAATTATATAATTTGATAGAGTGAGATTCAAATGCTGGGTTGTCCACAAAGGCAGATGATCGATGTTCGGGTTCGCATATCATTTCTAACTACATGATTAGTTCCTTAACAGGATCTGTTTCCTCCAATATCAAGTCCATGTGGGTGAAAATTTTCACTCCTGGGAAAGGGGGAGAAATATTTTCTCCCACTAGAAGAAAAGGGTTTTACTAGTAAGGGGTAGAGGGTTTCGAATGAATGAATGAAACCATAGCTTGTAGATATCCTGATCTCCTAACTTTGCAATAATGAAACAATCCAGGAGACTACCAAGAGTCTGAAAGATAACTGAGGTGACAGGGACCAAGAATCCAACAAATTGCACTAACAAGACTTCCGACCATAGCGACCGGGAAAGAAAAGTACATAGAGTTCGAGCGGTGCAAGATTGAATAAAGGGGTATATGATATAGTAGTGGGTGGATGAATGCGGGAGAGTAAACGCCCGTATGATAAGCGCAGAACAGAAGAGTATTGTTATGCAGAATTTATTTGACTTCTAAGTCGGGCTACGTGAGCACATAACTGACCCTCGTATAATGTTGATAATATGGAAATGATTGGGCCGCAGGTTTTGAAGAATCAAGAGAGAAAGAGCCTAAAGGACAAAAGAATGCCCGTATCAGGAGAGAAGGTTAGTTAGTTGATTGTTCAGTACAGTGAGAGAGATAAAAAGCGTTGAGTAAAGTACAAGAGGGAGAAAGGAAGGTAGATGGATACCTGCCTCTTCGGCGCTCGAGCATTCGGTTGACACGTGCTGGTATGCATGATATCTCGGGGTGTCAAATTAACGCGAACACCTTTGTGTAGCAAACACATGCCCCAGCCTAATACCGTACAGGCAATAGTAATTCGGGTAACCCCAACAACAGAAACAAAAAAAAAACTTAATTACACTTTAAATCTTGTAGGCCATCCTTCAGTATCATTGACCACTTTCATCCCGTGGGGTATGCTCCGTGTCAGCAGGTTGAGTTGAAATCAGAGGAAGTGCCCTCACTGATTTTCGTTTGGGGTAGCTAGATGCTACGCAAAGGTATTCACATTGATTTGACACCCCGTGGTACGCACTTTTGCGGATATTCCCAAGATACGATTGGCTACGTCACCCGAGTGATCATTCATGACGGCGGATGTAACCTCTTATGCCATGATAACGGCGCCCTGCGGACCGAGAGGGTCTACCACGAAATGCCAAAAGCATATCAGAATATTACAATAATATTATTATATATTTCTCAAAAGGGACAAGCAACTCGCTAGCCAGCTTATCGTGACAAAAAAAAAAAGCAAACCTAAAAATTTAAGTCCAAACATTCCCCCCGAAACCCCCCGCACGAACATTTTATCACAATAAGGGGACGTTTGGCCCGCCAAACACCCCCTAATATTATTATTATCATAATTATACACCCCCGTGCTACCACTGTTTTTACCTAAGGTTCTGCTTCCTAGGGCAGCAGCACCAAGGTGAGTCCTATTGGCGTAAGACCTACCGGTGTGGAGGGGAGATTGAGTTAATAGGGTATTGTCTGTGAGCCTTGAGGTTTTTACCCCATGGAATTTCCTGTCTTTGTGCATGCCTTGGTATGAACACATTCCTGTATTTAAACTTGGAGCTGGTCTTCTTAGTTAGACAAGCTCAACCCCTCCTCATCAACAACCATTTGGATAGCGGTGCGTCCCTATCTAAATCGGGTTCAGCTTCAACCCCCTTTACTTCATCTGTGTTTTTCTATTTATTGCAATTGGATTCCAAGTCAACTTTCCTTCCTCTATCCATCGGTTTATCGGTCAGGTCACAGAGCAATAGTAGCCACAAGGTGCATGCTTGGTCGACACACCATCCAATTAAGGGGGGACTTATAAAACCTCCCACACAGGTAGTTGGTTGTTTTAAACGACTACGAGAAACAACGACAATGAAACTGTAAGAAACAGCGTAACGGCAAAGCAGCGAAATGCCAAAGGGAACGAAACGAGATGATGATTAGTCACTCTGAAGAACCAGGACGTATATCACCAACACAAGAATTTGGAAAGGAGGGTAAGTTTACTCTCATTCACCACTCTCCCTCGCCGCTCACTCCCCCCCCCCAACACAATTAAGTAAACTAACTAAGCAGAAATGACCAGAGTATATACAATCACAACAAAGGTATCTTCCTGTATTCCACCAATTACCAAACATATAGACGTAGGTTCCCCTTCCCTCCGCTCACTCCTACGCTGTTGATTCCGGGTCGGTGATACAAGGATAATAAATTATATTGAACTATGCCAACAAAAATGACAGGCTTTAAGAGAAAAGATAGGCTTCGTCGACAAGGACCCCCAGCTGTCCGTAACCTCTGCCTAATCCTTTTGCCTTTCACCTACCCGCACCTCCTCCGTCAGGTGCGCCGTTACCCCCTACGGATACACTTATCCCAAGCGAATCTTTCATGCCTTTATACAAATGAGTAAACGAGCGAACGAAGGATCCTGTAAACCGATGGGACG